>NC_134397.1:276556428-276856428 GCF_050003625.1 Haematobia irritans | reverse complement strand
CCGAACGAAACAAGCTATCGAAACTTGGCGCAAGTAGTTGTTATTGATGTAGGTCGGATAGTATTGCAAAAGGGCCATATCGGTCCACTTTTACGTATAGCCCCCATATAAACGGACCCCCAAATTTGGCCTGCCGATCCTCTAAGAGAAGCAAATTTCATCCGATCCGGCTGAAATTTGCTACGTTGTGTTAGTATATGGTCTCTAACAACCATGCAAAAATTGATCCACATCGGTCAATAATTATATATAGCCCCCATATAAACCGATACCCCGATTTGGCTTGCCGAGCCTCTAAGAGACGCAAATTTCATCCGATCCGGCTGAAATTTGGTACATGGTGCTGATATATGGTCTCTAACAACCATGCAAAAATTGGTCCACATCGGTCCATAATTATATAAAGCCCCCATATAAACCGATCCCCAGATTTGGCTTGCGGAGCCTCTAAGAGAAGCAAATTTCAACCGATCCGGCTGAAATTTGGTACATGATGTTAGTATATGGTCTCTAATAACCATGGCAAAATTGGTCCACATCGGTCCATAATTATATATAGCCCCCATATAAACCGACCCCCAGATTTGGTTTTGGAGCCTCATGGAAAAGCAAATTTCATCCGAGTCAGTTGGAATTTGGTACATTGTGCTAGTATATGGCCGTTAACAACCATGCCTATCTAGGTCCATATTGGGCTATAGTTATATATAGCCGTCAGATAAATCGATTCCCAATCACACAAAAATTGGTCCATATCAAGTTCATAATTGTATATAGCCCCCATATAAACGACCCCCATATTTCAATTCTGGCTCTCTACGTACCTTGCAAAAGTCCATATCGATTCGTTATTATTTGTAGACTTACCTATATATACTTTTTTGTCCACGTATGGACTAACTCACAATTTAGAAAACGATGTTAAGAAGTTTTAAGATACCACAACCCAAGTAATTCGATTGTGGATGACAGTCTTTCGTAGAAGTTTCTACGCAATCCATGGTGGAGGGTATATAAGATTCGGCCTGGCCGAACTTACGGCTGTATATACTTGTTTTGTTTCAAATAGGTTAAAAACAGAGTAAGAATTCATAAAATGGTACAAAGCATTTAAATTTGGTCGAAAAATTCTAAATCCAATTTGAACAAATTGTGAATTTTTGAATATATCTGAGGTAAAACGTCTCCGACAAGCATTAGAATCCATTAAAAATTATAAAAATTATTTATTTAACAAAATATCACAGAAACTTTTAATTTACATCCGAAACATTGAATTCGGCTCACAACTAAAGAAGAGATTCCAATTCAGTGCAACGGCTGTTGAAATGGAAGACTTCCGTCCTATGACAAGCCCATGTTAAAATCATCGTTTCTGCGTCAAATTTTGCACCACTTCCGGATCCAAAAAGAACATTTTCATTACTTTTTTGGCGACGCTTTTTTTGCTGGGTAATTTTTAAAATTTTTTAAGACATTTTCCCAGTCTAATGAATTTGTCATTCTTCCAAGTATGTATGTCTCAAAAAACTTGTATGAACTGAATGGCAGTAAAATTTCAATGTCATACAAATAAGTTCAATGCCAACTAAAACAGAAGAAGTTTTTCGTACACTTCTCAAAAATAGTAAGAATGAACTGCATCCCGGTTAAATTGTAATAATTGCGCCTGTGATGTTTTTCTTTATTTTTAGTTCATTGCTTTGCTTTTCGAATAGGACTAGTCCATACCTTCAAGGGACTAACCCTATACCCATCCTGGGGTTGATCCATTTCCCGTAGAGATGTTTGTTGCAATTATGTTATATTCACGAAGCTTACACATGTATCTGATGTTGGCAAGCAGGTTTATGTTTGTCAAGAAAAACAAAAAAAAACTTTTGCAGCCAAAATATTCCATGTTTCCAGACGAAAAATAGCATTATAGTTTTGAAATAGGTTTTGGGTGATCATATCCTTCCGAAATGTAGTAAATAGTGAATACACAAGACATTTTGTCATCGTTCACCAATCATGTGAGCAATGCCTCTAAAAATAGATAGGAATTGTAGCTATGAGAGAAGATTATTCACAGTGGTTGTAAAAATTGCTTCAATTTGGGAGGAATAATTTTCGTATGTAATTTCCTTAGGAAATTAATTTACAAGACCCAAATTAAATCATTTCACCCCGCCAGATCTACATTAAAGACTATGAAAACTTGCATTAGCCAGCAAAGAAACATATGTCTAGTTAGGCTAGTGGAATTGGTATCTGCCGTTTTCTTTGCAATAGCTTCATATTCAATCAGTTCCTCAATATTTCATGGCCAATAGGTTCGTATTGGAATTGTAATAATAACATAATATAACTGAATTTGTCGATTTTTAACAGTATTTAACATCACAAACCAAAACTATTCGTTGTTGTTTATAAAGATATCATTTTGTATATTTTTCATTACAGAATTCATCATAACCACAGACACAATGATCGGTAAAAGAAAACAGCTGAACGAATGGCTTAATTGGTTGGTGGGGATATGCATAATTATAGCAGACATCAGTTCACATGGTAAGTAGACACAAAAATCGATTTTTATGAAAAATCATAATCTATTAAAATCATAAAATGCCGTGTCTTGCACACCATTGATTATAAAAAAAAATTATATGAATTACCACTTATAATGAAGTTATATTTTTCCAAGTGTGTTTTTTTTTTTAATATTTACCTCTTGTAATACCTCCTATTATATCCAGCCATTCATCAAGAAATCCGATTTAATTTCAATATATTGAGATACAGGGACCAGCAAAAAATATTCCTTTTGTTATTTCTCGGAAATGTAGAATATGTTGTATGCTTGTGAAAGACCACTGATAAAAATTTAAGTAATCAACATAAAAGATTATGTGCTCTAGAATGATTTTTCCTTCGATAAAAAAATGAAAATCTCCATTCAACATTTATACCACAGGAAATTCTACTCCAATGCAACACTGGTTCAACATCTTTTGGTTTTTTTTCCCAGCAATGCCATGAAAACGGTAATAATTGAATTTTCAATTAAAAATAACATCTCATAAAAACAAGAAATGTAATAAAATATATATTTATAGTGTATACCATACAATACAGCCAGTAGGCAATATTCAGGAAAATGAAAATTACAAAAGAACTCCATGGCAAATGAAGGGGGTTTTTCATACAGGAATCGTATACAGCCAAACCAACGTCCATTTGTAAAGTTGGCTGAGTGGATACTCAATGGATTATTACATTTTATTAATTGCATCGACGGTGTGCAATTGCCATAAATTATAGGGAATAATGTATATTTGTAGACCAAATTCAAGGACAGTGATCTATGTATACCCGAACCAAAAATTGATTAAGTACCCAGCAAAAAAATTTGGAAGTCTTCGCAAGTCATAACTATTATCGTACATCCAAAAAGGCTCTTCTATAAACAGGCATTTTTTCTTCATAAACATTCTATGACTCACGCAGTTCTCGTAATTAAATTAACTTTCCTGAATGATAAATAAAGTAGAAGTGAAATTAAAAAAAAAAATATAAATTGAAGTTATTCAAGTACAATTTTCATTAGATTTTTTTAAATCAACTTAAACTAAAGAGATGACTTCCACCCTATGATAGGTCCATGTAAAATTCAGTGCCTCTGGACCAATTTTACACTGCTGCCAATGGGAGCCACCGTGGTGCCATGGTTAGTATGCCCGCCTTGCAAAAATAGGGTCGTGGGTTCGAATCTAATTTCGGCCAAACACCAAAAAAGTTTTTCAGCGGTGGAATATCCCACCTCAGTAATGCTGGTGATATTTCTGAGTGTTTCAAAGCTTCTCTAAGTTGTTTCACTGCAATGTTGAACGCCTTTCGGACTCGGCTACAAAAAGGAGGTCCCTTGTCATTGAGCTTAACATGGAATCGGGCAGCACTCAGTGATAAGAGAAAAGTTCACCACTGCCGTATCACAATAGACTGAATAGTTAAAGTGAGCCTGAAATATCAGGCTGTCACTATACCTAACCTAAGAACCAATATGAAATCAACGTAGCGGATGCTTAAAAATGTGACTTGTGCCCTATGGCAAGAGATACATTTGTATAGATCACATATTGAAAAAACTGCCCGGCTGCAAAGTCAAAATGATTTTTCATTAATAATTTTGGTTCTAGTTCAATAGAATATTCTTTTACAAAGAACCCCTTATTATTGTTGTATCTCTAAAATCTTTAGACAAATCATATCGTTGAAAAGTTGGAAAAAAAATTATATTTCAAGGACAAGAATTGTTTCAGTGCAGCGGATGCACATCCCAGCAAAAAAAATGGGAAGTTCTTCTCAAAAATGCTCTCCCAAAGATGTTGTTTATTTTAACTGCACAAGAAGTTCATTTGAGTCAATTTTTTTTACAACCTGCTTTTTTCATATTTTTAAAGAGATTTTTTTTACTTGTTTCAAATAAGTTAAAAACATATAAAGAATTAATAAAATGGTACAAATTATTTAAACTTAGCCGAAAAAATGTTAATCCTTTCTAGAAAAAATGCGAATTTTTGAAAATATTTGATGACAAACGCTCCAGACGAGCGTTTGCATTAAAACTCATAAAAAAAAATTAAAAATTATTTATTTGTCAAAATATCGCACTTCCAAAACACTGAATTCTCCTCACACCTTAAGAGGTGATGCAAATTCAGTGCAGCGGCTGTTTAAATATTGGACATCTGTCCTATGACAAGCCCATGTTAAATTCATCGCTTCTGCGTCAATTTGGCAACACTTCCGGATCCAAAAAGAACATTTTCATTACTTTTTTGGCGACGCATTTTTTACTGGGATTATAAATAGACATCGTAATTTGCATATCATTTTCCGCTTTATTATCATGGTTTCTTGACCAACAACTTTTCCCCTTTAGTTAACCATTTAATGTTCATGTATTATTAAATTTCTCTAGGGCAATTTCCATTCCAATTAAGCACCATGTGCTTACGATCAATATGGATAGATTTCTTACATCAATGCAAATGGAAATCCCCATCAGTTCAGCTTTAATATGATGCAGCAGGTAAATAGCTTATATGCTCCAAGGTAACTTACATAGTTCGTACCAAATTGAAAAATATTTTCCAACGAATGCAGAAAAGTGAAATAAAATTATGTTCAAATTAAGAAGGGAAGAAAAATGTAGTAAATACCAGTACCACACCATGAAGTAAAAGTTAAATTACTATCCCACACATCATGTCACAATTCGTGTTAATTAATCGATTGTTTTCAGGGAGTTGCAGTAAATATAAATGTACTCCCAAATATGTTATATTTCACTGCATAAACTTTTAAAATCTTATCTTATGAATTCTTTCGAGTATTTTTTTTAAGAAAAAATATTCAATCTCAAAAAATGGACGGAAAAGTTATTATTCTTACCGTCCAATGCAGAAGTATTGCAAAACAATTTTCTAACATGAACTAGATCCTTGTGATGAGCTACTCCTGTTACATTGGCATATGTAGAAGACATTTTGTTTTTTCATTTTTTTGATGAACCACGTCCAGGTGTTCAGGATCAAGTAACAAAACCGCATCATATTTGAAGCAGTAGGGGTTCCAAAAGCACACTTGAACCATATCATCCTTTAATTGGAAACCAAAGAAAGTGTTATGCAACGTTTGCTAACTTCGATCAGCAAGTGCAGTGGTGAGACTATTTTAGACCAATGTTTGGCGTTGTTTAAACGCACCACGAGGGAGTTTGTCCATCATGAATTGGTAGTTAATTGAAGCTACTGGTAAGCATAGGACACCATATAAAAGGAAACAATGAAGTTATTCCACTGCACCATCGGTTTGAGAGGGTTTTAGTAAAGTATGGGTATTTGTTGTGCATATTGGCCCAACTCCTATTTTACGCCTTGGGGAGTCACCGTGGTGCAATGGTTAGCATGCTCGCCTGGCATGCACAGGGTCGTGGGTTCGATTATCCCACCTCAGTAATGCTGGTGACATTCCTGAGTGTTTCAAAGCATCCCTAAGTGGTTTGGACTCGGCTATAAAAAGGAGGTCTCTTGTCATTGAGCTTAACATAGATTCGGGCAGCGCTCAGTGATAATAGAGAAGTTCAATATCGGTCTGCCACTATACCTAACCTAACCTACGCCTTGGTCACGAGAGATTTAATACCGTTTCTCTCCATACATTAAAATGTATTGAATAAAAGCTAAAAACTGTTATCCTCTCACTGGGCTCAATAAAAATGGTTTTCTTTTTCAAACTTAAAAAGGTTACTCACTGGAAAAATAGCAATCATCGCTTCACTCGTATAAGCTTCGTCAAGTTTTTAGATTCAAAAGAAGACAAAATCTTTGTTCCTTAGATTAGGGGTATCTTCAGGAATTGATTACCACTTCTTTTTGCTATGATAAAAGACTCGGCTCAATTACGCAAAACACTCTTCTCTCGAGAAGAGAAGGCTTTCCGGAACATGTTGTAATCATAATTGGGACAATATAAAAATTGTCACAATTATTATCTGTCCATCTGTGAGTATTTATTCACCGATAATTGTTTTGTAAGTGACAGCTTTATTATCCATGGAACATATACTTGCGTTGTTTGTGTAAAGTGTTCCTTTACATGAATGATTTGTCGGTCACAGTAATGCTGCTGAGTGCCTAGATTGACATATAAGGACAGCTTAAAAAAACCAATTGAGTTACGAAAAGAGTTTTATATAGAAAACGGATGTGAAAACATCTCAACAAAACTTGTATTAACTTAAAAATTTAATTGCTACCATTCACTTTTTTTTTAATCAGAACAAAATCAAATCACAACAAATACTACACCGAAAAAAAGTGAACTGTTTTATAGGAAGAATGAACTACCACCAAAATTGAACTAAATTTTACTCCATATTTTGAGATTTCCACAAAGCGTTGTTAAAACCAGAAAATTTTAATGCCCGGTTGTACTTTTCAACTGCAGTTCACGAAATTATGTTACATCATCCCATAGAAGTAAAAATTAACTAAAAATAAAGAAGAAAATCATTGGCGCCAAATCATGACCCTTTTACTCATACAGTAGTTCATTCTTACTATTTTTGGGAATCATACAAAAATTTTCATTTGTTTTAGTTCAAATTGAACTTATATTTACGGTCATTGAACTTTATACTCACGTTTCATTAAGCTGTGCAAAATTTCGATAAAAATAATAAAATTTAACTACAAGCAAATATTTTTTTTCCTATAAAAATAAGTTAAAATTTAGCGTTAGTTTAACAACGGAAATTTTCTCTGTATAGAATATAATTAAATTTGTATTTAGAACAAGTAAGATAAGTCTAAAGTCGGGCGGGGCCAACTATACTATACCCTGCACCACTTTGTAGATCTAAATTTTCGATACCATATCACACCCGTGAAATGTGTTGGGGGCTATATATAAAGGTTTGTCCCAAATATATATATTTAAATATCACTCGATCTGGACAGAATTTGATAGACTTCTACAAAATCTATAGACTCAAAATTTAAGTCGCCTAATGCAGTAGGGTAGAACACAATGTTAGTAAAAAAACAAGTAAGTAAAGTCTAAAGTCGGGCGGGGCCGACTATATTATACCCTTCACCACTATGTAGACCAACATTTGTGTTACCATCTCAAATACTTCAAATCTGCTGGGAGCTATATAAAGGTTTGCATTTCCAGATACAAATACTTATAATGGAGACAATTTTTTGTACTGCTGCAAAATCTCTAGAATTAAAATTGAAATCGGCTAACGCCCTGGAATGAAACACAATGTTAGTAAAAAATATGGGAAATATGAAGCAAGAGAAATTTTAAAGCAATTGTACAAAAGAGCATTTATGATTTATCACGCGATATTTATGTATTCGACAATATATATACAATTTTTTGCTACTCAGCAGTGACGATTTTACAAGGATATTGGTTAGATCTTGCCAAGATATGTGGTCAAGTGTGGATTGTGATATATTATTTGGTCAAGTCGGGCGAATTGGAGCCATATTTAAAACTCAACCGTTCTGTGGAAAGTCTGGCATTACACTGTGTAGGATATGACAATGATATGGGGAAATCATCACAGAATTTTGTGTAAAGTGTGGGAATTTGGCTTTATTTGTATAAACCGGAAGAACGAATATATGGAGGTTTTATCTAAACCTGAACCAAATTAGATCAAACTTGACAAACTTAAATATCATATTAAATATATTCTCTGTGGAAACTATCCCGTCAATTGGAGGAAAATCCCGTTGACAATGGGTCCAAAATATGAAATAGTCTACCATATTTTCCCACCTCTGGTGTACATATATATGGGAGCTATATCTAAATCTGAACCGATTTTAACCAGATTTGGCACACATAACGATATCATTAAACGTACCTCTCGGTCAAAATTTTAAGGAAATCACTGCAAATCTCTGGCTTTTGAGGCCATATAAGTGCAAATTGGACGAAAGATGTATATGGGAGCTATATCTAAATCTGAACCGATTTAAACCAAAGTTGGCACACATAACTATACCATTAAACGTACCTCTCGTGCAAAATTTAAACTAAATCACGGCAAAACTCTGGCTTTTGAGGCCATAGAAGTTCAAATCAGACGAAAGATATATATGGGAGCTATATCTAAATCTGAACCGATTTCAGCCAAATTTGGTACACTTACCGATACTATTAAACGTACTCCTTGTACAAAATTTGAAGCATGTCAGGGCAAAACTCTGGCTTTTGAGGCCATATAAATTCAAATCGGACGAAAGATATATATGGGAGCTATATCTAAATCTCAACCGATTTCAATCAAATTTACCAAGCATTGGTAGAATGTCAATTCTACTCTTTATGCAAAATTTCATGTAAATCGGTAGCCTCTGTGGTCATATGAGTCTAAATCGGACGAGAGATATATATGGGAGCTATATCTAACTCTGAACCGATTTCAATCAAATTTACCAAGCGTTGGTAGAATGTCAATTGTACTCTTTATGCAAAATTTCACAAAAATCGGTAGTAACCTTTGGCCTCTGTGGTAATATGAGTCTAAATCGGACGAAAGCTATATGTGGGAGCTATATCTAAATCTGAACCGATTAAGCTGATATTTTGCAAGTTTTTCGAGACTCATAAAATATTCGGATGTACGGAATTTGAAGAACATCGGTTGATAAACACGCCAATTATGACCAGATCGGGGATAAATATATATGGCAGCTATATCTAAATCTGAACCGATTTTTTCTAACATCAATAGCGATTGTCTTTATCCCAAAAAACGACTCTATGCCAAATTTGAGGACGATCGGACTTAAACTGCGAACTGTACTTTGCGCACAAAAATACATGAACAGACGGACGGACGGACAGACAGACAGCCAGACAGACAAACGGACATCGCTAAATCGACTCAGAATTTAATTCTAAGACGATCGGTATACTAAACGATTGGTCTCAGACTACTCCTTCTTGGCGTTACACACAAATGCACAAACTTATTATACCCTGTACCACAGTAGTGGTGAAGGGTATAAATATGGGAAACATTTAAATCTGAAGCAATTTTAAGGAAACTTCGCAAAAGTTTATTTATGATTTATCATTCGATATATATGTATTAGAAGTTTAGGAAAATTAGTGTCATTTTTTCAACTTTTCGACTAAGCAGTGGCGATTTTACAAGGAAAATGTTGGTATTTTGACCATTTTTGTCGAAATCAGAAAACCATATATATGGGAGCTATATCTAAATCTGAACCGATTTCAAACAAATTTGGCACACATAGCTACAATTCTAATTCTACTCCCTGTGCAAAATTTCAATTAAATCGGAGTAAAAGATTGGCCACTGTGGTCATATGAGTGTAAATCGGGCGAACGATATATATGGGAACTATATCTAAATCTGAACCGATTTCAATAAAATTTGGCACTGGACTATAGTACTAATTGTTCTTCTTGTGCAAAATTTTAAGAAAATTAGAGTAAAACTCTGGCTTTTGGCGCCATATAAGTCCATATCGGGCGAAATATATATATATGGCAACTAAATCTTAACCGATTTCTTCCAAAATCAATAGGGTTCTATTCTGACCCAAAACACATACTTGTGCCAAATTTGAAGTCGATTGGACTAAAACTGCGACCTATTTTTATTACAAAAATGTGTTCACGGACAGACGGACATGGCTATATCGACTCAGGAGCCCACCCTGAGCATTTTTGCCAAAGACACCATGTGTCTATCTCGTCTCCTTCTGGGTGTTGCAAACATATGCACTAACTTATAATACCCTGTTCAACAGTGTGGCGCAGGGTATAAAAATAGATTTTTAATTGGTATCAGTGATTGATATTATCAATTTCGTGGTTGATAATTGGAAAAATTAATTATGTGATTATAACCAAAATGTATTTCGTTCTGTATTAAAGACAATTAAATTAGTGTAAATTTACCATAAATGAATACCTTGTACTAAATTGAAGAAAAGTAAAGTTACCTTTCCATATAAATTCAAAACCTTAAGAAAATATTCAAAATTTTGCGTATTTAAAATTCAAACCTTAAGAAATCGGCTTAAATTTTGCTTTCTGAAAATTAAAATATTTTAATATCTTTCTTTTCGTCGAGTGTAATCTCATTTGGTGTCTCTTAAAAACAACACTTCCTTTGTCACAGAGCTTATGGCCTTCCAACAATGGACATATGCTTGTAGCAGTTACTTTTACTCATCTGATATAAGTGCAGGCATTAATAACAGAGAGTCACTCCATCGTTATCATGATGTCAACAACAGTAATAGGAGAACGACAAAGCTGGGACCGAAACAATGTCGAACCATTGAAAAGAGACCTGAATCATGCAGAATAAACCGACAATAATGAAATTTGTCATTTCACCTCGTCATTCATTAATGTATGCGATTAAATAATTAAACGATTTAATGAATTTACATTTAATTTAACATTTAACATGTAGATTATCGCTTTTATATTCACTTATTGTTCATTGCATAATACAGTCGATAGTATTTGTTGTGATATTGAATATTTCCATTGTCCAAAAATTTGTGTTTGTATAAAATTCCTAATTAATGTGAGGTCTGTGTTCGTGGAACACAATGTAAATCAAAAATAAAATTCCAAAAAAGCAGGCAATTATTTTTCAAACGATTTAGTTGAGTAAATATTTGCTTTAAAATAAATTTTAAAAATGAATTATGTATTAGTGAAAATAGCATTTTTCACTTTAAAATTGGTAATAATTGGTCGAAACTTTGTTTAACGAATACCTCATTTAGGGTAAATCCAATTTAACGAGGGGCGATTGTCTTGAGTATTCTAAATAACGAATAGTTGAACCAATTACGTTTGATTTTAAGAAATGTATTTAACAGGGATATCAAAGTTGGAAGTTGACTTCTCGAAGTCTAATTTGACGGTTGGTAAATCCAAATATATCTGTAATTTTTTTTCGCCGTTATTTTAACAATTTTTGCACGAAGTAGTTCATTTTTTCATAGTATTTAAAACAACAAATGTAACTTATATCTTGTCTTAACTTATATATATCCAATAGGAAGTTCAATTTAATTGGACATGGGTGCGTATACTTCATAGTATGCATCATTATCATAACGTATACGGCACTTGGTCAGGTAGCCTACTAATCGCAAATTATACTGTGGATGATAGTGATGACGAAATGTAGTGAAAATAACGTTTTTTTTAGGGAACGGTATCTCGGGGATTTTACAATATTTTCGCTCAAGCTTTCCTGGGAATTAAGTGCGGCCTAATTTTGTTTGTATAAAATATTGCTATATTTAAAAAAAAAAATATATATATAACCAACTTGGTAAAAGAAGTTCCATCATCAAGTATAGTTTTTTAAGATTTCCATTTACAAAATATAAAGAAAAACACAAAGAAATTTCATGCAAGTGTCATGTGAATGTAAGTTAGCTAATTCATTTTGTATTACAAAAAGACAGGCAACCAGAGATTTAGATTTAATTAAAAGAAAATGAACCCCTTTATACATTTTAGGTGAAGCTTGGCCTCCGTTGCGTCAAATTGGATAAATGGTTGTCACATTGAAGTACTAATTCAAATTAGTTTCAATTCAGATAATTCTGTTGCTATACGGAAAATACAAAACTAAATATAAATAAATTTGTTGAATATGCATAATTATACTCTGCGCCACACTGTTGAACAGGATACTATAAGGCACAAATGCTCAGGGTGGGCTCCTGAGTCGATATAGCCATGTCCGTCTGTCCGTGAACATATTTTTGTAATCAAAGTCTAGGTCTAGGTTTTAGTCCAATCGACTTCAAATTTGGCACAAGTATGTGTTTTGGCTCAGAAAAGAACCCTATTGATTTTGGAAGAAATCGGTTCAGATTTAGATATAGCTCCCATATATATATATATATATATATATATATATATATATATATATATATATATATATATATATATATATATATATATATATATATATATATATATATATATATATATATATATATATATATATATATATATATATATATATATATATATATATGTATATATGTATATATGTATATATATATATATATATATATATATATATATATATATATATATATATATATATATATATAGGTTAAGGTTAAAGTGGCAGCCCGATTAAGATTCAGGCTCACTTAGACTATTCAGTCCATTGTGATATAAATATATATATATATATATATATATATATATATATATATATATATATATATATATATATATATATATATATATATATATATATATATATATATATATATATATATATATATATATATATATATATATATATATATATATATATATATATATATATATATATATATATATATATATATATATATATATATTTCACCCGATATGGACTTATATGGCCCCAGAAGCCAGATGTTTACCCTAATTTGCTCAAAATTTTGCACAAAAAGAACAACTAGTGCGATAGTCAAGTGTGTCAAATTTTATTGAAATCGGTTCAGATTTAGACATAGCTCCCATATATATCTTTCACCTGATATGGACTAATACGGTCCCAGAAGCCAGAGTTTTACCCCAATTTGGTTGAAATTTTGCACTAGGAGTACAAATTAGTATGTAGTCAAGTGTGCCAAATTTTATTGAAATCGGTTCAGATTTAGATATAGCTCCCATATATATATATATATATATATATATATATATATATATATATATATATATATATATATATATATATATATATATATATATATATATATATATATATATATATATATATATATATATATATATATATATATATATATATATATATATATATATATATATATATATATATATATATATATATATATATATATATATATATATATATATATATATATATATATATATATATATTTATATATATATATATATATATATATATATATATATATATATATATATATATATATATCTTTCGCCCGATTTCCACTCATATGACCACAGAGGCCAATTTTTTGCTGCGATATAGTTGAAATTTTGCACAGGGAGTAGAATTAGCATTGTAGCTATGCGTGCCGAATTTGGTTGAAATCGGTTCAGTTAGATATAGCTCCCATATATATGTATTCTGATTTCGGCAAAAATGGTCAAAATACCAAAATTTTCCTTGTAAAATCGCCACTACTTAGTCGAGATGTTGTAAAAATGACTCTAATTTTCCTAAACTTCCAATACATATATATCGAGCGATAAATCATAAATAAACTTTTGCGAAGTTTCCTTAAAATTTCTTCAGATTTAAATGTTTCCCATATTTTTGTACTAACATTGTAAAAAGACTTTAGACTTTCCTTACTTGTTATACCCACCACCATAGAATGGTGACGGGGGTACAATAAGTTTGTCATTCCGTGTGTTACACATCGAAATATCGATTTCCGACTATACAAAGTATATATATTCTTGATCAGGGAGAAGTTCTAAGACGATATAACGATGTCCGTCTGTCTGTTTGTTGTAATCACGCTACAGTCTTCAATAATGAAGCAATCGTGCTGAAATTTTGCACAAACTCGTCTTTTGTCTGCAGGCAGGTCAAGTTCGAAAATGAGCTAATCGGTCCAGGTTTTGATATAGTCCCCATATAAACCGACCTCCCGATTTGGGGTCTTGGGCTTATAGAAATCTTAGTTTTTATCCAATTTGCCTGAACTTTGAAATCTAGAGGTATTGTAGGACCACAAATGCGTGTGCCAAAAATGGTGAGTATCGGTCCATGTTTTGGTATAGCCCCCATATAGACCGATCTCCCGATTTTACTTCTTGGGCTTATAGAAACCGCAGTTTTTATTCAATTTACCTGTAATTGAAAATCTAGAGGTCTTGTAGGTCCACAAACACGTGTGCCAACAATTGTGAGTATCGGTCCATGTTTTGGTATGGTCCCCATATAAAACGACCTCCCGATTTGGGGTCTTGGGCTTATAGAAACCGCAGTTTTTATCCAATTTGTCTGAAATTGGAAATCTAGAGGTATTTTAGGACCATAAAGAGGTATGCCGAAAATGGTGAGTATCGGTCCATATTTTGGTAAAGCCCCCATATAGACCGATTTCCCGATTTAACTCATTGGTTTTCTAGAAACCGTAGTTTTTATCAGATTTGCCTGAAATTGTAAATATTCTGGTATTTTGGGCTCACAAAAACGTGTATCGGATTAAGTTTTTATCGGTCCATTTGGTAATGCCTCCATATAGACCGACTTCACTTCTTGAGGGTGTAGAAGGCACACTGATTACAATAGATGTTAATGATTCCTCTAAAACTCAAACAAAAATGGTTCTCATAAATCCAGAATCTGATATAGTCCTCATAGGAGAAATCTTTAAATTTATCTTCGGGAAGTGTTCACAAGTCCTCACGCCCTCCTGAAATTTCAAAGGAAACCCTAATATTTGGTTCATGGTGGTGGGCATTTAAGATTCGGCCCGGCCGAACTTAGTGCTGTATATACTTGTTTTTTACTAACATTGTGTTCCACCCTAGTGCATTACCCGACTTAAATTTTGAGTCTATAGATTTTGTAGAAGTCTTTCAAGTTCTGTCCAGCTCGAGTGATATTTAATTGTATGTATTTGGACAAACCTTTATATATAGCCCCCAACACATTTGACGGATGCGATATGGTATCGAAAATTAAGATCTACAAAGTGCTGCACGGTATAATATAGTCGGCCCCGCCCGACTTAAGACTTTCGTTACTTGTTTTTTCTATGTTTTTATTACACTTGAGTCCGTTTTAAAGGTGTGAAATCGAAAAACGTTCTTGTTATTTTTAAAGCAAGTTTTTAATGCTTCAAAATTCGAAGTTCCCACATAAACAATAGAGTCTTTCTAAATATGTGATAACTATATATTTTTGCAATTGATTTATCATTACAAAATATTTCGTCTTGATGTTGGACATATTTTTTCGATATTGCGGGTTTTTCTTTCTCTAAATCGCTACAACTAATACCAACAGAACTTACTAATTGTACTCCTAGTGCAAAATTTCAACCAAATTGGGCCAAAACTCTGGCTTCTGGGGCCATATAAGTCCATATCGGTCGAAAAATATATATGGAAGCTATATCTAAATCTGAACCGATTTCAATCAAATTTGGCACACATGACTATACTACCAATTGTACTCCTTGTGCAAAATTTCAAGCTAATCGGGATAAAACTCTGGCTTCTGGGTCCATATAAGTACATATCGGGCGAAAGATATATATGGGAGCTATATCTAAATCTCAATCGATTTCAACCAAATTTGGCGCGCATAGCTACAACGCTAAATCTACTCCCTGTGCAAAATTTCAACCAAATTGGGCCAAAACTCTGGCTTTTAGGACCATCTTAGTCCATATCGGGCGAAAGATATATATGGGAGCTATATCTAGATCTGAACCGATTTCAATCAAATTTTGCACCCTTGATTATACGACTAAGTGTTTCAAGCAAATCGGTATAAAACTCTGGCTGCTGGGTCCATATTAGTGCATATCGGGCGAAAGATATATATGGGAGCTATATCTAAATCTGAACCGATTTCTTCCAAAATCAATAGGGTTCTATTCAGACCCGAATTAGGGACATGCGCCAAATTTGAAGGCGATTGGACTTAAATTGCGACCTAGACTTTGATCACAAAAATGTGTTCACAGACAGACGGACGGACAGACGGACATGGTTATATCAACTCAGGGACCCACCCTGAGCATTATTGCCAAAGACAAACATATGCACTAACTTATAATACCCTGTTCCACAGTGTGGCGCAGGCTATAAAAATTTACTTCTAGACTTTGTGCAATTTAGTCACTACCAAAAGTCAATTTTTTTTTGACTAGAATTGGAAAAAGCATAAGTTGATTAATCACAATGACAGATATATGGCATGTTATTACGAATTCAACCATACAAATTTCGTTTCTTTTTTTAACCGATCTTACTACAATTTAACAATTTGTCACAAATAATTTGTTAACGAATGTCATTCTCATTGGCCAATCAGAAGTGTGGTTGATAAAAATTGTTCAAATAAATTTGAAAATTTTTAATGAAAGATTTAGAATTTTAAGTATGTTTTAGTCGAAATATTTAATTTGAACTACACTCCATTTTGTATGGCAATGCATGATAATTCCTATTTCATTTTCGATACAGTAAAAGAGTTTACTGCTTGTGAAAATATTTTGACATTTTAATTAGTGATTCCAAGTAAGAGTTTATTGAATTTAAAAATTCAACTCACTCCTTTCAAGCTCTTTTATATATTTTTTGTTCTCATTTCAACATTCATTCGTCAACCAACATAAATTTAATCCTGTGTCATTTTTTCTGCTCTTCTTTCTTTACAGTTGATTGTCTGAAAGATCTGAAAATATTTGTACCAGATGCTGTTATTATGGGCAATGCAGCAACGCTGTCGTGTCAATATGACCTGGAACAGGTAAGTAAAACGCTGACTCACACAAACACACATCGAAATTCCGCTTTTTGTTTTTACTGTAGACATTTTCTTGCTGGAAACTTTATTAAATATTTCTCACAAGTCTTTGTGCTCATCAAGCTTTGTGAAAGATATGGAGAGAAAAACCTCATAGCTGTGAACTAAGCCAAGGCATGAGGGAAATGTTGGCCATGAGCCCATCGTGATTGTTCGTATCCAACAACCTTAATTTTTTCTTAGTTTCCTTTCAAAAACAAAAAAACCGTAATGTTTTTCCTAAGTCAACATTATATGCAAGTACGTGATGAGGTATATGGAACAGGGGTTTTTACATTTGAATGGCAGGATTTAAAATTGTCAAAGTGATACAAAGGTTCAACATTTTAATAAGTACACTTTGTAGCACATCGAAATATTGACTTCCGACTATACAAAGTGTATATCATTGATTAGGTAGAAATTCGAAGACGATACAACTACAGCAAAAAAATAATTCTCTCCTCCCAAACGAAATTTTAACAAACAAAGTTCGTTTCTCATTTGCTTTTCGCTGTAAGGAAGTGTATTTGGAAGAAAAGTATATTCTTTTTGTGATAAACGTTTATTCTTTTCCAGGATGTAAAAACAATTTCATAAAGATTAACTAAAAAAACATTGTTTTCGTGCTAATTGCATTTTCCCTCACATCTTTCTCACATTCACGAGGTTTTTTAATTCTTAACACATTTACCTGTAATACCAACAATTATAAGAAATTACACGATTTTATAAATTTTTAAATTTTTTTTTTACCTTTCGCCTGGACGGAGAATCGAACCGCGGACCGTGTACTTTGTAAGCCAACACACTAACCACTGAGCTATGTACCTGTTATGGTCATCAATAGATAATTATCCATATAAATTATATTTATATAGCATAGCTTGCGGCGCCCACGAACCGAATAAATAAAGTTTATTTAACAGAAACAAATATTTAGTTTGGCAGCGTGGAACAGTGGTTGCTACGTCCGACTTGCATGCCAAGGGTCGTAGGTTCGATTCCTGCTTCGACCAAAGTTTTTTTTTTGTTGTTTTTTTTTTACATATATTCCAGATATGTTCGAAAGATTCCGAAAAAATGTTCAACATTACATTGTACTATATTAAATTTTGAACAGTAAAATGTGTCTTATTAAAGACCTAAAGTCAGAATAGAACAGTGTTTGATATAAACGAAATGTTGTTTCAAAAATAACTTTTTTATTGAAAAAAAAATTTTTTTTGTAACAAACTAATTTTTTTGGTGACAAAAGTTTAAAATTTTCGAAGCAATTCAAAAAACTCTAACAAAAGAAAAACGTTTTCGGTACTCGTTTCCCAAACGTTTTTTTCTTTGCGAGTGTGTCCATTTGTCCGTTTGTTGGCACATCTGTTGGTTTACGTTTTGATATAGCCCCCATTTAAACCGACCCCTTGTTGGGTTTCTAAGCATCTAGACATCGTAATTTTCCAATAGAAAATCTAGAGTATTCAAGGTCCAAAATTGTATATTGTATAGCTCCCATATACGACTATATGGGCTTCTAGACACTGCAACTTTTGTGCGATTTGCATAAATCTAGAATTATGTTAAATCCATAAAAAAATATGTCAAAATTGGTTTACATTGGTCCATGTAAAGCCTCATATTGACCCTATGTAATGTTTTTTTTTTTATTCTTGAACATGCCGACACCGCAATTTGTATCTAATAGTCATGAAATTGGAAATATAAAAGCAAAATTTGTATGTCAAATTTGGCTTATAACTATACGTATTTGATATATACTTATTGTGTTCCCAATTAAAAGAATAGATTATAAAATGATTAGTTAGACCCACCCTCAGAAAAGAGTCAACGAGAATTTCTACAGCCGATTTAACTTTATTTTAGTTTATTAAAATTAGTTGATTTTAGTAAAGTTTTTATCTTACGTTAATGTCATGAGCTAAATATGGGAACATTTCGAAATTCACATAAAATATTTAATGTCTTACTAAAATGATTAAATTGTGTTCATAATTTTCTAAAGTAAATAAATTTTACTTAAATTTAGTCTGTCTTGATCTTTGTATAGCACTAAAGACATTTCAAAAATTTTCCACTACAATTTTTACCATTCAAAATATGACATGTTCTTATTTATTTCAATGCATCTTCTTTAATTTGGCAATAATTAATAATTCATTTTTATCCTGCTACAATTTTAAATATTTTAATTCCATAATAATTGTCTAAAAGAAACCTACATTTTCTTCCATAGTGGTATCAAATTCTTTTGAGTGAATTAAAGGGTAGAACCCTTTAAATATCAAATTTCAATCACATTTAATATGCACCACTTTGTCTTTTTGGCTTAGGATTTTATTGAGTAAAATATTAGCCTTCTACAAGGCAGTGCTGGAGAAAAAATCCTAATTAAATTAATTGCACGGTAAATTGTTTCTAAAACTGATGTTGTTCATCTTCATTTTTCTTCAATGCTCAGTTTGTGTCCGTTTTTTTTTTTTTACTCACAAGTTAATTTTTTCGTTCTTTCTTGTCTTTTCAGGCGGCCTTGTACTCGGTGCGTTGGTATTTCGGAACAGAAGAATTCTATCGCTACGTGCCAAAAGAGTCACCACCCACCTTGGTCTTTCCAGTATCTGGCATCAATGTCGATGTAAGTTGTTCAGAATTTTATTATTTCACCATCTCGACAATGCCCCGCGTGACATCCAACTAACAAAGTGGTATTGCATTCCTCAGCTATAAGAGGATCCTGTTGATGTCTTGTACGCCCTCGCCTGCACACACCCACACTCACCTCGCCTCGTTTATCACTGAGTGTAACTAATATTTTAGTTACTAGCAAAATTTACTTTAGAAGGACCACTTTAAACAAACAATCAAGCAAACTTAGATATCTGGCTATGTGTATACACGCAGATGGCCGTTACAACATTCTCTCGTTCTGTCGAAATCGTTCGCTTCGCTCTTAGCCTATAAATCATGAACACGCGCTGGCACTCCAAGTATTTCTGGGTTTCCTTATAGCTTTTGCTTATCACACCATCATACTCGAGACTATCCCCAATTGCATTGTGGGGGTTAGACCATGTGGGCCAGAATGAAGTGTTTAGAATATCTCTGTTGCTATTCTCATAAGCTTCACGTGTTGGTATGCAAAAATTTTCCAAGGGCCATTCGAGTATCTCACGAACACAGCAATGATACTTTGTCTCAGTCCCCAATCAAAACAGGGGTTATGGCCTACTGCAAGTAATCGCATCGCATCAAATAGTTAACATACTCGTACAGTGTGACTTAAAGGCAACAAACGCTTATGTATGGCTTTCGTAGAAAAACACTGGTGAAGGCTGTTGCTGTGACATGACACAGAAAAATTGTGTTTTAAGTACCATCACGTAATTAAATATTTCATAATTTTTTTTATTCAAAATAGGCCCAATCACGGAAATGATAGTATCTATGACTAGTATTACCAAATTGCAGATTCAATTAAATTTTTTAAATCAATCAAAGAAGTTAATTAAATAAATTAATTTTCTTAATTGGATCAAATAATTTTTTAATTGGTTGTATTTACTATCATATATATGATTGGACCTATTTCAATTAAAATTTCATAAGATCAATAAGAATTTAGTGATTCAAGTAAACAATTATTTTTTTATGTGTGACTGATTCTTTGCTTAAGTTAAGTTAGGTTATTTGGCAGCTGGCTATTTCAGGACCACTTAGACTATACAGTCCATTGTGTTAGCAGCTTGAATTAAACAATTAAATCAACCAATTAAAATTGTAACCAAATACTTTTAATTTTAATTTTTACTAACAACATGTTTATTCAATCCAAGAAGGTTGTAGGGAACTTTGTTTATTGCTCCATAATCAAACTTTGGTACTGCCCTCACTCCTTATTTTCTGAGAAACCAAATTTATGACAAATGAAGTTTTCTTTTGGCGCTAAAACATTTTTAAACAAAATAAAAAATATAAGAAGCAATTGTTGCATCATGATTTTCTTTGATCTTGAAGAAAATTATTTATAACAAAGGAGATTTTCGTTTGTTTAAATTTGATTGTAAGCATATGCCAATTTTAATTAAATTAACATAAACTTAACTGTAACCGTATTTTTTTCAACCGAGAAATGGATCGCTACGCTTTTTAAATATTTTTGGAAATTTTCATTACTTTAAGAAAATTTCAAGGAAAATGTAATTTTTCTTTGAATTAAGTTCATCGATAAACTATTGTTGAGTTAATCTACGACGAAAGTCGAAATGAATATTCTAAGTTGCTACACTGAAAGATGAGTTTCGAAATTTTAGACAAGCAAAGTTTTCTTTTAACGCAAATTCCTTTTAAAAATAAATTAAAAACTTTAGAGACAATCACTGAATCGCTTATCATAAATTCGGATTAATTTGCTACAAAGCAAAATATACGAAAGAGGAATTTCGTTTGTCTAAAATTTCATTGTGGAGGAAAGTATTTTTTTTCTTTGGGTGTAACATAAATAGGTTTCGTATGACCCAAAAAGGAAAACGTAATATTTAATAACTAAAGCGATTAATATTAGCCTGTGTATAATAGGTTGGCTGATAAGTCCCCTGTGTGACACATAGATGGCGTCGCTAGTATTAAATGCATATCATTATAACCACCACGGGGGTATAATAAGTTTGTCATTCCGTTTGCAACACATCGAAATATCGATTTCCGATTATATAAAGTATATATATTCTTGATCAGGGAGAAATTCTAAGACGATATAACGATGTCCGTCCGTCTGTCTGTCTGTCTGTCTGTTGTAATCACGTTACAGTCTTCAATAATGAAGCAATCGTGCTCAAATTTTGCACAAACTCGTCTTTTGTCTGCAGACAGGTCAAGTTCAAATATGGGCTATATCGGTCCAGGTTTTGATATAGTCCCCATATTAACCGACCTTCCGATTTGGGGTCTTGGGCTTATATAAATCGTAGTTTTTATCCAATTTGCCTGAAATTTTAAATCTAGAGGTATTTTATGACCATAAAGAGGTGTCCCAAAAATCGTGAGTATCGGTTCATGTTTTGGTATAGCCCCCATATAGACCGATCTCCCGATTTTATTTCTTGGGCTTTTTTATCCAATTTACCTGAAATTGGATATCGAGAGGTATTTTAGAACCGTAAGGAGGTGTGCCAAAAATGGTGAGCATCGGTCCATGTTTTGGTATGGTCCCCATATAAACCGACCTCCCGATTTGGGGTCTAGGGCTTATAGAAACGGTACTTTTTATCCAATTTGCCTGAAATTGAAAATCTAGAGGTACTTGAGGACCATAAAAAGGTGTGCCGAAAATGGTCCGTATCGTTCCATGTTTTGGTATAGCCCCCATATAGACCGATCTCCCGATTTTACATCTTGGGTTTATAGAGTCCGTAGTTTATATACAATTTGCATACAATTTGGAAATTTATAGGTATTTTAGGACCATAAAGAGATTTGCCACGAATGGTGAGTATCGGTCCATGTTTTGATATAGCCCCCATATAGACCGATATGCCGATTTTACTTCTTGGGCTTCTAGAATCAGGAGTTTTTATCCAAGTTGCCTGAAATTGGAAATCTAGAGGTATTTTCGGGCCATAAAGAGGTGTGCCGAAAACGGTGAATATCGGTCTATATTTTAGTATAGCCCCCATAAGAACTATCTCCCGATTATCTCCTTGGGTTTCTAGAAACCGTAGTTTTTATCCGATTTGCTTGAAATTGTAAATATTCTGGTATTTTAGGCTCACAAAAACCTGTATCGGATTAAGTTTTTAGCGGTCCTTTTGGTAATGCCTCCATATAGGCCGACTTCACTTCTTGAGGGTGTAGAAGGCGCACTGATCATGAAATTGCTTGAAACTCAATGTAAAATTTCCAGATTCCCAGATCGGGTGAAAATCTACAGATTTAAGATTTCAAATCAAGACGTTATTTTATAATTTTCTTGCACACTTACAGGAGATGTTAATGATTCCTCTAAAACTCAAACAAAAATGGTTCTTATAAATCCGATATAGTCCTCATAGGTGAAATTTTTAAATTTATCTTCGGGAAGTGTCCTCAAGCCCTCCTGAAATTTCAAAGGAAACCCTAATATTTGGTTCATGGTGGTGGGTATTTAAGATTCGGCCCGGCCGAATTTACTGCTGTATATACTTGTTTTTATATAGTTCCAAATGATTCGTGTCAAAATTTGACGTCTGTAAGTCAATTAGTTTGTGAGATAGAGCGTCTTTTGTGAAGCAACTTTTCTTATTGAGAAAAAAATGAAAAAAAAAAGGAATTTCGTGTTTTGATAAAATACTGTTTTCTGATGGGAAAAAATAAGGTGGAGGCAAAAACATGGCTTGATAAATTCAAGCGTGGGGAAATCAGCACGGATGACGGTGAACGCAGTGGACGCCCGAAAGAGGTGGTTACCGATGAAAACATTAAAAAATCCACAAAATGATTTTGAATGACCGTAAACTGAAGTTGATCGAGATAGCAGAGGCCTTAAAGATATCAAAGGAACGTGTTGGTCATATCATTCGTGAATTTTTGGATATGCGGAAGCTCTGTGCAAACTGGGTGCCGCGCGAGCTCACATTTGACCAAAAACAACAACGTGTTGATGATTTGAGCGGTGTTTGCAGCTGTTAACTCGTACTACACCCGAGTTTTTCCGTCGATATGTGACAATGGATGAAACATGGCTCCATCACTACACACCAATCGACAGTCGGCTGAGTGGACAGCGACCGGTGAACCGTCTCCGAAGCGTTGAAAGACTCAAAAGTCCGCTGGCCTCTGTTTTTTGGGATGCGCATGGAATAATTTTTATCGATTATCTTGAGAAGGGAAAAACCATCAACCGTAACTATTATATGACGTTATTGGAGCATTTGAAGGTCGAAATCGCGGCAAAACGGCCCCATATGAAGAAGAAAAAAGTGTTGCTCCACCAAGACAACGCACCGTGCCACAAGTCGTTGAGACCGATGGCAAAAATTCGTGAATTGGGCTCCGAAACTGAGGCCTATTTTGAGGCAAAACCGAAGGAGTACTACCAAAATGCTATCAAAAAATTGGAAGGTCGTTATAATCGTTGTATCGTTCTTGAAGGGAACTATGTTGAATAATAAAAACGAATTTTGACAAAAAAGATGTGTTTTTCTTTTGTCAGACCGGGTACTTATCTGCCAACCTGTTAAAGTCACCAAAATATTTTTTGATTCTGCACTTAACCTTCTTTTCTGCAACGTCTTTTCTAACGTCCAAAAATATAAGCATTCTCCTAATTTAGATTGCTTCAGTTCATATGAACTTAATTATATACCATCTCGCCTTTGAAATAATCACAACTAATTAGATAGTCTTAATGACAATGGAAACTGTTTTTGTTTCACTATGCCATGCTACTAGCTAAGGCAAAAGATCCAATAATAGAAAAAGTGCAACTAGAAGATATAATGATGTTGAGATATTTTTCCCAGTAATTTGGGTAATTCGACTGCTATGGCATTGATGCCTGCAGTCGCCCACGACTCCCACAAATCAATTAATAATGAAATAGAATTACTATGCTCACTGAAGCGAAAGTTATTGATGAGGCTAAAGAAATGAAGGCAGAGGGAAAAAAATAAAATTTTCTACAGCAAACTCTTATACAAACAGCCACAATAAATTTCTTTTTTATTGTTTTAATTATGATGAGTTATTATTTCTTGCATTTATTTTTTTAATTGCTTAGATACCTACTATAAATGGAAATTAATTCAAACTTTTATTGAATATGGATTCAGAAAAGTAAAACGAACAAATCAAAACTTTTAAAGCTTCAGGTCGTTTCGAATCCTTGGGGGAAGATGAGAGTCAAGTTTTCTTTCAATCGAATTGAGAGTTGCCGTAATAATTGAGTTTAATTTTAAATGAATCCAACAAACAAAACTAAAATGCTTTAGAAAAAAAGAAAGAATGATATAAATGAAAAAGCTTAGTGCCTAAAACAAGTAAGGATGAATCGTCCTTCTCTGTCATATACAAGTCATCTTTTTACATTATTGTCTGAAATTGGAAATCTAGAGGTATTTTAGGACCATAAAGAGGTGTGCCGAAAATGGTGAGTATCGGTCCATATTTTCGTATAGCCTCCATATAGACCGATTTCCCGATTTTACTTCTTGGGCTTCTAGAATCCGAAGTTTTTATCCTATTTGCCTAAAATTGGAAATCTAGAGGTATTTTCGGGTCATAAAGAGGTATGCGAAAACGGTGAGTATCGGTCCATATTTTAGTATAGCCCCCATAAGAACGATCTCCCGATTTAACTCCTTGGGTTTCTAGAAACCGTAGTTTTTATCCGATTTGCCTTAAATTGTAAATATTCTGGTATTTTAGGCTCACAAAAACGTGTATCGGATTAAGTTTTTATCGGTCCATTTGGTAATGCCTCCATATAGACCGACTTCACTTCTTGAGGGTGTAGAAAGCGCACCTATCATGAAAATTGCTTGAAACTCAATGTAAAATTTCCAAATTTTACTTCTACAGATTTAAGATTTCAAATCAAGACGTTATTTTATAATTTTCTTGCACACTTACAAGAGATGTTAATGATTCCTCTAAAACTCAAACAAAAATGGTTCTTATAAATCCAGAATCTGATATAGTCCTCATAGGTGAAATCTTTAAATTTATCTTCGGGAATTGTCCTCAAGTCCTCAAGCCCTCCTGAAATTTCAAAGGAACCCCTAATATTTGGTTCATGGTGGTGGGTATTTAACATTCGGCCCGGCCGAACTTACTGCTGTATATACTTGTTTTTTTGTCAAAATTGGTTTTTATTATTCAACATAGTTCCCTTTAAGAGCGATACAACAATTATAACGACCTTCCAATTTTTTGATACCATTTTGGTAGTACTCCTTCGGTTTTGCCTCAAAATAGGCCTCAGTTTCGGCGAACACCTCTTGATTGTAGCCAATTTTTTTCTCTGCGAGCATCCTTTTGAGGTCTGAGAATAAGAAAAAGTTGCTGGGGGCCAGATCTGGAGAATACTGTGGGTGGGGAAGCAATTCGAAGCCCAATTCATGAATTTTTGCCATCGTTCTCAATGACTTGTGGCATGGTCTTGGTGGAACAACACTTTTTTCTTCTCCATATGATGACGTTTTGCCGCGATTTCGACCTTCAAACGCTCCAATAACGTCATATAATAGTCACTGTTGATGGTTTTTCCCTTCTCAATATAATCGAAAAAAATTATTCCATGTGCATCCCAAAAAACAGGGGCCATTACTTTTCCAGCGGACTTTTGAGTCTTTCCACGCTTCGGAGACGGTTCACCGGTCGCTGTCCACTCAGCCGACTGTCGATTGGACTCAGGAGTGTAGTGATGAAGCCATGTTTCATCCATTGTCACATATAGACGGAAAAACTCGTGCGTATTACGAGTTAACAGCTGCAGACACTGCTCAGAATCATCAACACGTTGTTGTTTTTGGTCAAATGTGAGCTCGCGCGGCACCCATTTTGCACAGAGTTTCCGCATATCCAAATATTGATGAATGATATGACCAACACGTTCCTTTGATATCTTTAAGGCCTTTGCTATCTCGATCAACTTCATTTTACAGTCATTCAAAATCATTTTGTGGATTTTTTTGATGTTTTCCTCGGTAACCACCGCTTTCGGGCGTCCACAGCGTTCACCGTCCTCCGTGCTCATTTCACCACGCTTGAATTTTGCATACCAATCAATTATTGTTGATTTCCCTGGGACAGAGTCCGGAAACTCATTATCAAGCCAAGTTTTTGCTTCCACCGTATTTTTCCCCTTCAGAAAACAGCATTTTATCAAAACACGAAATTCCTTTTTCCCTTTTTTTTACAATAACAAAAGTTGCTTCACAAAAGACGCTCTATCTAACAAACTAAATGTCAAATTTTGACACGAATCATTTGAAGGTTGGTACTATATAAAAATAATATACATTTAATACTAGCGACGCCATCTACGTGTCAGACCGGGGACTTACCAACCTGTTATATATGTTTATAAGAAATTTCCACACTTATATATGTATGCATCCAGAGATATTATATTTAAAGAAATCTAATGTCGCAAACATCATATGTTATAACATATTAACATATATGTTCCAAACATATTATATTAATTTATAAACATTATACGTTTGTACTAAAAAAGATTTTTTAAAAATTTGAGTTCCAAACATATATTTTTTACATCGAAACATATGAAAAACAATCTTTTCTTGTCTGTGTACTACTAAAAACATATTCTTTTTATGTTTCGATGTAAAAAATATATGATTGGAACTCAAATTTTTAAAAAAAATCTTTTTTAGTGCAAACGTATAATATTTATAAATTAATATAATATGTTTGAAACATATATGTCAATATGTTATAGCATATAATGTTTGCGAAATGTATATATGCTTGATGCAGAATATGTTTAGGAGGATATCCCAGCAAAAAAATGGAGCACTATTTCAGTAGGATTGTAAGGAAGAGAGGTAGTACCAACTGCTTACAAAACAACCGAATCAGCGCTGATTTTTGTGGGCGATGTCCCGATTTAGAGCAGCTTCTACAAAGCGCTGATATAATTGTTCATTTTAATAGAAATATTGCCCAAAGGTAATCTAAAATCTTGATTTTAGCATTGTTGGCGTGAAGGAAAACAGCACTACCTTTCATGGGTCTATACTGCATGAATTGGTTGCAATAACGTAAACGAATGATCATAAACTAGTTTGATTACTCGTTTACGTTATTGCTATTATTTGTTATTTTTGCTGGGATGTTACAGACGCGACTTTTGTTTTTTTTTTTTTTTTGTTTTGAGGGTATAGAATGAATCCGTAATGCAGCACATCACGAGAAGCCTAAAATTGAAATTTTAACCTATTTGATACCTACCGGGAAGTATTATCAAATTAAAAACGTTTCAGTACTAAAATCATTAATACAAGTTGATGTCGATTACAACAACTGTCATTGTCAAACTACAAACCACGTATCACTCATGTCATAGAGTCAACTATGACTTCTAGAATCCATTGGAAAACATGGATCATGTTTTGGAAAACATTAAAACTAAAATCACAATGACATTCTGGATAATGTGAACAAAAAAAAAACTCATTTGCAAAACAAGATGGAAGTATCAATTTGGCAAAAACATGCGTCTAAGCGTTATTTGTGGGGACATAGTTGGAATGTTTTGATGTGATGCTTTAATGCAATCTCTTAGGGATAACATTCTGGCGAATTGCCTAATATGTAGGTGGTATTTGCACTTTGCACTAATCATTACCGAAGCTAATGACCAATGATGTGATGCAATTCACTTTGCTTTGTATATTCCTAGCTCTCCATTCCATTACCTCTTCTATAATTTTATTTCCCACCACTACTTTGGACCCCTACCGTGGGTTCAGGCCGGTTCTTCTATGCATTAAAGGCCTATATGGGATTTTTAATTTTATCCAAACAAATATGTTGCCGATTTTTTTATGTTTTTCCAACGCCATTGGATAATAACAGAATTCCTCTGTCATGCCAATCGGGATAGTTTGTTATGGTGTTGCAGCTACATACTGCAATCAGCATTGCTCAACCGCAATTTGGCCCAATGCATGCGATTGGTTTGTTTGTTTCTGCCTGCCAAATACACTATCCGCACCTGATCAATGTTCAGCCAAAGGCAATACAAACGAAATGTTAAAAACCACAATGTACCATAGGGTATTGGGTATCTCAAATACACGAGTTTATTTCTATATGCTATTAAACAAAAGAAAGATGCTGTTCTAATGTGGAAAGGACTATCATTATTTCGCATCAAATGAACTATATTAAAATTCTATGAAAATATGGCCTATAGTTATCGCGCAATCGTTCTAAAAAATATTAATTTGCATCCAGGAATTCATGAAGTACGACGCTCTTTATTTTCGATCCTCCCTATTAGACATATACAAAATTTTCATGTTGAAAAACAAATATTGAAAACAAAACATGAAACGTGGTAGCCGCATCCATTGAATTTGTATAGTTTGGACTAGAACAACATCAAAATTAAGAGGAAGGGGCAGTCATAGACAATCTCATCCATTCAATAAACACAGTTGGTCAGCCTAGTTAGCAACTCTATACATTCCTCCATTGATTTTTTCATATTCCCATATTTACGTATAAGTATGTGAGGGCATTTTCATCAGTATATGTATGCCAAGTATCCTAGGATATAGCACTGGTTTCGAAAATAAATTAGGCTACGTAATTGAGTTTTTCACTGAATAACTATGAAATACTTAATAAGAACTAAGAGAAAATACACAGGAAGAAATATCTTTAAATTTAATAAAAATGTTATAATTACAAATTGTTAAAGTGATGCTAAATTCCACTTTGTTTTATTGTCAAAAAATTATTTGGTTGTGGTTTAATTTTAATATTTTCTTCGAAATTTCCTCAATATCCCTCCAAAATTTTATGAGCCAAAATGGCTACAAATTCAGAGACCGAACTAAAAAGCTCAACTACTAAAGTAGAGCGAAAGAAAAATTTTGTACGTTTCCCAAACATAATAAGAACCCGACATCCCACTTCAAAACGTACGAAGGGGAACGATCACTTTAACATGGGTTTGTCATTGACGGGGTACATTTACAATTTAGGACACAACTTGGACCCATTCCAAAAGACTTGCCCTGGGACGATTTAGTATAACTAACCCATAGACAGGTCCTCATGAACCAGTCCCGAAAAAAATAATGTTTCAATTAGAGCATCCGAGTCGCACCAGAAAGGAAAACCTTTTGGAATATGTGGAACAATAAATTATTCTGAGAATTCTATTTCAGTAAACGGGTAGATCTAAAACGATTTAAATATCATTAGAGTATAGAAACCAAGAGGTTATATGAAAATTTACAAATTGCGACAAACTGGATAATAGTTCTTTGATAGGTTCGATATTGGTAATTTGAACCAATTTCCCGTAGGGACTGAACTACTGGACGTTTAAAATGGTCTTGATTTGGCACCAATTATATTTATCCCCACTATCTTGGGAAGGATGATGGTATTCTAATAAGTTTGCCATTCCATTTGCTACACGTCCAATTATGAAGTTCCGATAAAGTATATTTGGTTGAAATTCTAACTTATCTAAGGTGCCCCACACTAGAGACTTCAATAATGAAGATTTCGTTTTGGAATTTTGCACAAACTCGTTTTTCTGTAAAAAAGATGAAGTTCAAAGATGGGCTATATCGATCCATGTTTCGATATAGCCCCTATATAAAACGATCCCCCATTTGGATTTCTTGAGCATTTACAACGCATTATTTTTATCCAATTTCTCGTGAGGTCAGTATTTGAAGCAATTCAAAGTACAAATTTGAAGCAAATCAAAGTCAAAATTTGAAGCAAATGAAAATAAAACTATGGCTTCTGGGGCCATACAAGTGAAGTAACACCGCATTTGATCAATATCTAATGAGGTCCCCGAAGCCAAAGTTTTACTTTGATTTGCTTCAAATTTTGCACAAAGAGTACAATTAGTGATATATTTAAGTGTGCTGAGCTTGCTGGACATCGGTTCAGATTAAGATATAGTTCCCATATAAGTCCTACGCCCGATTTAGTCTGATATGACCACAAGAGACCAAATTTTCAATCCGCCACCAAAGTTTCACTTCGATTTATTGGAAATTTTGCAGAGATGGTAGAATTAATATTCTAGATATGCATACTGAATTTAGTTGAAATCGATTCAGATTTAGATATAGCCCCGATATATGTATATCTTTCGCCTGATATGCACTTACAGTGACCCACATAAGTATTGGCACACCAAACAATTTTGTTTAAAACCCATTTTTAAAAGTGATATGAATGTATTTTAAATTAAAAAAATATTTTAATTTGGATTCTAACTGCACTAAGAATCTAGATAATTTTTTATTTTAAAAAAATTTTGTTTTTTCAATATTTAAAATATAAAAACTTAAAACAGGGAAATATTTTTTTTTTAAATTCCTATTTTTTTGGGAATTAAAAATATGAATTGAAAATGTTATAACTTTTGAACTAATTGTGATATTATTATGATTCTTGCAGCGAAAATTGTTTTAGGAAATGTTGCTGAATATACTATTCCCAAAATTAGTATAAAAAATCCCCAAAGTAGATTTGACAGCAAATTTCTTACTTTCTGAATAATTGCAGATTTTGGGAACAGAAAAACTCATATACTACTTGCCCAAAATGGCCGATTAAAGCTTTAAACGTATCCTTATTTCTTGTTCTATAAGCTGAAATTTGGTACATGGTGTTAGTATATGGTCTCAAACAACCGTGCAAAAATTGGTCCACATCGGTTCATAATTATATATAGCCCCCATATAAACTGATCCCCCGATTTGGCTTGCAGATTCTCTAAGAGAAACAAATTTCATCCGATCCTGAAATTGAGGACTTTACCTGGACACCTCAAATATATGGACAAACTTTGTGTGTCCACTTCAGAGAGGTTTCACTGTATCCTCAAAAACATTTATCTAATTCCCCGTGCTATATTACAAGATATACAAGAAATTCTAATTTTAATTTTAATAAAGGATTTTAAAGGATTTTATTTAAAGATCTTGGTTAAATCTGGACATCATTCTCATGTGGTTTTCAGGACGTTAATCGTTATGTAAAGTTTCTATTCTACTATCATAGAGATACTTCCGGTGCTCATTCGAAATTCATTTTGAAATTACAACACAATACAAGAAGCAATGTGACAAGGCATTTCAAAAAACTTCCGCTTTGTTCTTTTTTTTCCTAACCCATTCAAGTTTTGTTGGGTCTCCAGTTTTTGGACTAAAATAAAACTAAGGAAGGATTTGCAAAAGAACATCCAAATATAATCACACATTTGTAGATCCTTTGAAATTCAAATATCCACACACACACACAAACATTCCATCTTCCATTCATTTATTACAAAACAACAGTGGCCACTGTAAAATATCAATGTGTGTGTGTAATATTGGCTACCAAGAGGCACAATCACACAGCCGTGTGTGTAGCTTTGATGTTAGCGGAAACGATTTAAGTAAATGAGTGGTTTCCGCTTTCTTTTTTATAATCCTAGTCAACACTGTCTACTTGTGGAATACATGAATATGTGACGTCTAGTTGTGGCCTGGGAGATTTTGGACGTATAACTATGGCATTGCACAAAAGTTAATTCCTGGATTGTGAAGCTTTACTCGTTCCCTTTCTTTATTTTTGCATATTTTATGAATTATTTTGGTAACAATGCCATTGCGAAATAGAATTCACATGTGTGGTGAAAAGCAGAGACAAACATTTCTAATGAATAACTTTAGAAAAATGCTACTTGCTGAAGCATATCATTTTGGTTGTGCCACGCATTTGTCCCAATCTATTTATACTATTTATACATTTCCTCCAGACTAGATCTTCTACAAATAAATTAAGTATAAGATAGTATTAAATTTAATTATAAAATATACTAATAACGTTATTTATAATACCTTTAGAGATCTAAAAATATTATAATACAACATATATTAAATTTATAATATAATATCTTAAATATAATTTATTTATACCCTGCGCCACACTGTGGAACAGGGTATTATAAGTTAGTGCATATGTTTGTAATACCCAGAAGAAGACGATATAGACACATGGTGTCTTTGGCAATAATGCTCAGGGTGGGTCCCTGAGTCGATATAACCATGTCCGTCCGTGAACACATTTTTTTGATCAAAGTCTAGGTCGCAATTTAAGTCCAATCGCCTTCAAATTTGGCACATGTTCCTAATTTGGGTCAGAATAGAACCCTATTGATTTTGGAAGAAATCGGTTCAGATTTAGATATAGCTCCCATATATATCTTTCGGCCGATATGCACTAATATGGACCCAGCAGCCAGAGTTTTATACCGATTTGCTTGAAATTTTGTACAAATAGGTTAGGTTATGTGGCAGCCCGATGAATCAGGCTCACTTAGACTATTCAGTCCATTGTGATATAACACTTAGTCGTATAGTCAAGTGTGCAAAATTTGGTTGAAATCGGTCCAGATTTAGATATAGCTCCAATATATATATTTCGCCCGATATGGACTAATATGGTCCTAAAAGCCAGAGTTTTGGCCCAATTTGAAATTTTTGCACAAGGAGTAGATTTAGCATTGTAGCTATGCGTGCCAAATTTGGTTGAAATCGATTCAGATTTAGATATAGCTCCCATATATATCTTTCGCCCGATATGGACTAATATGGTCCTAGAAGCCCGAGTTTTGGCCCAATTTGTTTGAACTAGGAGTTTTGCACTAGGAGTACAATTAGTAGTGCAGTTAAGTGTGCAAAATTTGATTTAAATCGGTTCAGATGTAGATATAGCTCCCATATATATCTTTCGCCCGATATGGACTAATATGGTTTTAATAGCCAGAGTTGTGGCCCAATTTGGTTGAAATTTTGCACTGGGAGTAGATTTAGTATTGTAGCTATGCGTGCCAAATTTGATTGAAATCGGCTCAGATTTATATATAGCTCCCATATATAGCTTTCGCCCGATTTACACTCATGTGATCACAGAGGCCAATTTTAACTCCGATTTAGTTGAAATTTTGCACAGGGATTAGAATTAGCATTGTAATTCTAATGTGATCACCCAAAATGTCCTTTTCACGGGAGATAGAAGGGTTCTAATAAAGCTTATTCATACAATACAGTCGCATTAGACTAAAGAAGGCATATTGTAAGACATCTTCATAAGCGGTTGCTACAATCTACTGAGCATAACTATCCTTGAGATTAAACCATATATCCCTTATCCTTTTTAGCAAAAAACCCAAATATCTGAATAGATTTTGGTAATTCTACTTGGCAACTAAGTGATTGCCTCTTAGCGACCATTATGTTGCCTACTATTACCTTAACTCCTAGAGAGAATAACCACTTGATGGTGGCAGTTACATTTTCATTTTTGCAAATGTCCTTTTCAGTGTTGGCTTGTGAACTTTTTTAATCTTGATATTTTTGTATATTCTTCGTTGTATGTGTCCGTTCATGTCAAGGATATGTGACAGAGTTAATCCTTCTCAAGTGTGAATGTGTGAACATTAATTTTTGCATTAATTTGTTGCTTTCTGGTTTTTATGATAACTTTTAATATTTTAATGGAGCCATTTCTTGATATACAAAAAAATTTAGGATTTAACATGAACATGAATTCTATGAAAACCCATCTTCCCAAAATGTTTTGATATTTGAATCAAAGAAAAGGACATCAAACAAATCTATCCATGATGCAAAGTAAAAATACCAAAAATTAAGACAAAATGGTAGCTGGAATAAAAGGGGGTCTCATTAACTGGAATTTATTTCATAAATTGGAAGAACTTGCTATCTCTGAAATACATACAATTGCAATTTATTCAAACCAAAGTCGACGTAATTTACCATTAATAGAAAAATAATGTATTGCGTATATGAAAAGTAATCTTTTGCCTTGGCAACATAAAAAGCCAAAAAAAACACAACATTGACACTGACACTTATATCCATCTATGTGTCAACTTGGAGCTCATTATAATTAATTTACTTGGAAAAATGTCTCCTACAAAATGTCAGAATAATCCATAGAATTTCCATTTTTTCTGGAAGCAAAAACGATATTAATATACAAATCACAGCAATCAACACTTCAGCATCAAATCGCGTTTCTTGGCAACATAACAACATCAGCTGATATTTTAAATGTTTCTCTTGCCGCCACCAGTATTGGATGTAAATGCTGGCAGGCAACCATAGAACCCAAGAGGCATCAGTAGCAGATATTGGACGTTTTGGCATTGCTGTGAAAATGGAATCATTAAAATTAATTAAAAAAGAAACACATTTCAGAAAATAAAATCTTTTGAAGTACACATTTTAGATTCAAATGGAAAAACAACAAAACCCAAACACACACACACAAACACCCCCAGACAATAAACCCCCTTCTAAATACCATGAATATGTTAAAGAATGTGGGCGAGTGTGTGAGTGTATATTTGTGTGTCACAGGAGATTAGAGTTCACCGAGAATGAGAGACAGTGACACTGACACCTAACAGTAGAAGAACATTTGTGGAAGATGAAAGGATTTTTCATTCTCCCCCACACACCTCATTACATTCTCAATGGCCCTGAATGCCATGCCATCACTAGCAACTACATTCAAATCTCAATGTTTCCAACCGTAGCCACAATGACACAAACTCATCTCAGTGCAACATGACAACAGCAATTGCAATTAACATAGAACCGACCGAGCGACCGACCATCCACCTTCGATATCAAAAATCCTTGAACACCAAATAGGAGACAACTTAGTACGATTTCGCCTATTACAATCTATTCATGATATGCATTTTAAAAACAATGTTAGCGTCGAGTAGTCAGAAATTTTCAGGACCAAAATTAAAATTTGAAATTTTTATGAACCGGAAGGATCATGAATGTGAAAAAGCATTTCAATCCATTGGCATGTGACAAAAATAGTGGCCAATGCGATTAAACCTTGTTGATCTGTAATCAGCATTTATAGAGTTAATTAATAAAATAACTGAATTTGTATTATGTCATGCACGGGAGCCACCGTAGTGCAATGGTTAGCATGCCCGCCTTGCATACACAAGGTCGTGGGTTTGATTCCTGCATCGACCGAATACCAAAAAGTTTTTCAGCGTTGGATAATCCCACCTCAGTAATGCTGGTGACATTTCTGAGGGTTTCAAAGCTTCTCTAAGTGGTTTCACTGGAACGGCTATAAAAAGGAGGTATTTTTTCTCACACATACATTCTCAACTTTATTTGTGCGCATCAGTTATTATCCTCTGAAAGAACTGACCACCGCATTTATTTGGTAATTGGTTGGGGTGATAACTAATGATTTCTGTAATTTTCAGGAGACTTAGGAAGACTTCTTGAGGGAACAGTAGAATAATAATATTTGATTTGGGAGGCGTCTCCTACTCATACACCCTAAAAAAACCGCTTCTCTAACATACGATATGTTCCAAACATATTTTGCAGGAAGCGCACATATTATTGGATACAGCCGAAAAATTAATATGTTTGTTTTATGTGAACATATTATATGTTTCGAAGCATTTTGAGCCCAAAAATATTATATACTTGGAAGAATTTTCCCTAACGAAGATTGTGCTCATTCCCCCACATAATTTTCACCTCCAAGATTTTTTTTAGTTCTTGTCACCTTTTTCTGTAATACAAATAATGTTGAAGAAATTATTCAATTTTATAATTACACCCTGCGCCACACTGTGGAACAGGGTATTATAAGTTAGTGCATATGTTTGTAAAACCCAGAAGGAGACGAGATAGACACATGGTGTCTTTGATAATAATGCTCAGGGTGGGACCCTGAGTCGATATAACCATGTCCGTCTGTCCGTCCGTCTGTCTGTGAACACATTTTTGTGATCAAAGTCTAGGTCGCAATTTAAGTCCAATCGCCTTCAAATTTGGCACATGTTCCTAATTTGGGTCAGAATAGAACCCTATTGATTTTGGAAGAAGTCGGTTCAGATTTAGATATAGCTCCCATATATATCTTTCGCCCGATATGCACTAATATGGACCCACACCGAAAGAATTCTCTTCGTTAATTTTACGAAGAATTCTTCATTAACTATTCTTCCTGAATTCTTCATTAAAATAACGAAATTTTCATTCATATTCTTAAATTTTACGAAGAACATTTTACGAATATACGAAACTTCTACGAAACATTCTACATTAACTTTTCTTCGTAAAAAGTTCGTACTTTTAACGAAACTTTCTTCATATTTCATGAATTTTGTGAAGAAGTTTTTACGAATATTTTACGAAACATTCTGCGTTAAAATTTCTTCATAAAAAGTACGAAACATTTTCTTTGAAATAACGAAGAAGTTTCATTGAAGTTGTAAAATTTCCATTCGCGGCATTAAATTGTCTTTTATAATGTGCTTGAGTGTATTCCTTTATTCTATTTTTTATGCAAGTCTATGCTACTTCTCATTTGGGTGATAGCACGCTATGAATAAAAGTGAAGCAATAAAACTAAAAATTATTCAAAAACTTAAGATGTAAAGTAGTGATGGCATTTTTCACACTTGCAACTACAACCAAATGCACTTTTGACTATAAATTTTTTTTCTAAAAGTTCGAACATTTTTCAGAAAAAAGTACGAAAGTTTTTTATAAAAAGTACGACTGTTTAGTCGAAAAGTTGTAAAAATGACTCTAATTTTCCTAAACTTCTAATACATATATATCGAGCGATAAATCATAAATAAACTTTTGCGAAGTTTCCTTAAAATTGCTTCAGATTTAAATGTTTCCCATATTTTTGTACTAAAATTGTGTTCCACCCTAGTGCATTAGCCAACTTAAATTTTGAGTCTATAAATTTTGTAAAAGTCTATCAAATTCTCTCCAAATCGAGTGATATTTAAATGTATGTATTTGGGACAAACCTTTATATATAGCCCCCAACACACTTGACGGATGTGATATGTTATCGAGAATTTAGATCTACAAAGTGGTGCAGGGTATAATATAGTCGGCCCCGCCCGACTTTAGACTTTCCTTACTTGTTTTTTTTTTTTTAATTTTACCTTTCGCCTGGACGGAGAATCAAACCAAGGACCATACTGTTTGTAAGTCAACCCACTATCCACGTAGCTGTTATAGTCACCAGTAGACAATTATCGTTAAAAGTTACATTTATATAGCATAGTTTGCAGCGCCCACGAGCCAATGCAAACATAACATTATTTAACAGAAACATACATTTGTTGGCCACGTGGATTAATGTTTAGCATGTCCGCCTAACTTGAAAAGGGTCGTGGGTTCAATCCCTGCTCCGACCAGACACATTTTTTTTTAATTTACATATTTATATATATACTATATTAAATTTTTATAATTAAACTTCGAAATGTGGGTTATTAAAGATTTACAGTCAGAAATAGTGCTTGGTATACACCCAAAAAATTAATAGAGAAAAGTTGACTTGATTCAAGCCGTAGCGGTGTCAAAAGAAAGTAAGTACGAATTTTCTAAATCCAAGAAGAAATTTCTTAATTTAATCCCGAAAATATTAAGTACAGATTCCTTAATTTTAGAAATTTACAATCGTGTTTGTGCTCTTTTTAAGTACGCCAAGTGAAACTCTATTTAAACCTAATCAGTACTTGATTCAATCCGCATTTAAGCTTACATTATACCCAATAGCACTTAACTTGAGCCAAAATGAATTTGTTTTAAGCGGATTCAAGGCTTTTTTATTCTTGAATATCCTACTATTCTTGATTCAGGAACGATCTGTACATGATTTAATGCCCTAATCTGGTAATACATATATGGGGAAAATATCATAATTTGAAGGTATTTTCTACCTTGCCAGTAACAAAAATATAAAAAGATGGAAGTGTAAAATGAGGCTGCCAAACAAAAACACAAATTGTTGGGTATTGATTCCATGCCAAAGAAGCGAGAAATTGCACTAATCATTCATAAAAGATGGAACTCGTTTTAGGGTTTCCTTATTTGATTGGGTGTTCTGAATTCCACAGTTTTTTTGAACTCATTCGGAATCAGCTCGATTATAAAACAAACAAGCATATACGGCCGTAAGTTCGGCCAGGCCGAATCTTATGTACCCTCCACCATGGATTGCGTAGAAACTTCTACGAAAGACTGTCATCCACAAATTTCAACTCACATGGTTGTTAAATATCATATACTACCACCACGTACCAAATTTTAACCAGATCGGATGAATTTTGCTTCTCCTAAGGCACCGGAGGTCAAATCTGTGGATCGGTTTATATGTGAGCAATATATTATTATGGACTGATAGGAACCAATTCCTGCATGGTTGTTGAATACCCTATATTAACATCACGTACCAAATTTCAACCGAATGGGAAGAATTTTGCTCTTCCAAGGTGCTCCGGAGGTCAAATCTGGGGATTGGTTTATATGGGGCCTATATATAATTATGGACCGATATCGATAAATTTTTGCACGGGTGTTTGAGGCCATATATTAACATCATGTACCAAATTTCAACTGAATCAGTTAACACCATATACCAAATTTCAGCCGCATCGGATGAAAATTGTTTCTCGTAGAGGCTCTGCAAGCCAAATCGGGGGATCGGTTTATATGGGGGCTATATATAATTATAGACCGATGTGAACCAATTTTTGCATGGTTGTTATAGACCATATACTAACACCATGTACCAAATTTCAGCCGGATCGGATGAAATGTGCTTCTTTAAGAGGCTCCGCAAGCCATATCGGGGGATCGGTTTATATGGGGGCTATATATAATTATGGACCGATGTGGACCAATTTTTGCATGGTTGTTATAGACCATATACTAACACCATGTACCAAATTTCAGCCGGATCGGATGAAATGTGCTTCTTTAAGAGGCTCCGCAAGCCAAATCGGGGGATCGGTTTATATGGGGGCTATATATAATTATGGACCGATGTGAACCAATTTTTGCATGGTTGTTAGAGACCATATACTAACACCATGTACCAAATTTCAGACGGATCGGTCGATAGCGTGTTTCGTTCGGAAGTTAGCGTGATTTCAACAGACGGAGGGACGGACGGACGGACATGCTCAGATCGACTCAGAATTTCACCACGACCCAGAATATATATACTTTATGGGGTCTTAGGGTAATATTTCGATGTGTTACAAAAGGAATGACAAATTTAATATACCCCCATCCTATGGTGGAGGGTATAAAAACGGAAATCAAAATAAAAGGACTCAAAAATTTTTAGTTCATTACTTCTTTACTGAATATAATATTTTTAATAATCAACTTTACAATTTTCAAAGTGATTACTGTTTTAACTGAAAATGTAAGCATCACGGATATAATTAAACTCCCACCTCAAATTTTCACAAATTTTTGCATAAATATGGAGAGTGGAACATTATGTTCGTGAAACTGATTCACTTTAGCTTATTTCAGTGGCATATCTCTTAGAAATATTTACGGTAGAAAAACAATGTTAAATTAGATTTAAATTCCATTTCCATTCATTTACAACTTTTTCCATTAGTATTCATCCATCGTAGCAATAATTTCGATTTTCTTTTCAAAATAGGTTTGTATCATAAAATATCCTTGGGCTGTAACTCTTCCTACTGCCAATTGTCAGGTTAATTTTCATATTTCCAATTCCAATTTTTGTTGTTGTGATGTGGCTATGGTGCCATGCAATTTCATTGTTATTTTCCCCCCGATGCCCTGAGTATCAGCATCAGCACAATGCATTGCGAACGGATGACTACCCCTTTGGCGTTAAATTGTGTGTGTGTGTGTTGCATTGTTTTCACAGATTGCAAAACAATGGCCAACTGTAAGGCCAAATCATTCATTCAGTGCTCAATGTACCCATTTCTGATTATGGTATGTGAATATCCTGAAGATGTATTCTGGTTCACTTTTAGCATTTGCGGCTACAAGCTGATGTGGTTGTGGTTTGACATATGTGTATGTGGGTGTGTTAGAAAAAAATTGGGGTTTTTTCTGTGTTTGTGTGGAAAAGTTTTTAGATTTTCGAGTGCTATTTGGCGTTTTGTTTGTGAACGAATATTTTGCTTTACATGGAGAGGTACAAAAAAAAACACAAAACAAAACAGAGACAAATTCATTGGCCATTTATGTACCACATTCATAGTCATCACATATGGTAGCTGTGAATGAATGCTTGCATCAAATATACCCCACAGAGATGAGGGCTGTGATGATGTCAGGACCATTTGTCCCATAAATTCAAAAACCTATTCCATGTCCCTTTCCAGCCATTTGACTAAACAAATGGAAACAAAAAATTTGTACACCATTGACAAACGTAAGAGCAAAAGGCGACAATGTTGACCAAATTTCAATTTGCTTTAATTAAGTTAACGAAAATTGATAAAGGCTTTGTTGGTGGTTAGCAACATGGAAGGACACTGTTGTATGTTCCTACTGCAGTTTTCAATGGTCATTGAATTGAGATCTACATTGGGCTTTGTGTAACCCTTACAACGAATTTATTTATTTAAATAATAGCAATGTTATTTCGTTATGCTTTTGTAATCTAAACAAATGTATGTTTGTAATCTAAACAAATGTATATAAAAGTTTGCTTTCAAAACTCTCTGAGGTTCTACTGTTTCTACTTATGAATACTTCACATAGAAAAATAAGTAAACATATATAGTAAGAATGAACTACCTCTTTCGAAAATTGAACTAAATTATACTCCACATTTTGAGATTTCCACAAAGCGTTGTTAAAACCAGGAAACTGTAATGTCCTGGTATACTTTTTAACTGCAACTCACGAAATTACACCATCTCGTAGAAGAAAAATTAACTAAAAGAAAAGAAAACTTCGTGGTGCCATTTGAACCATATTGTAGTTCATTCTTACTATTTTTGGGAATCGTACGAAATTTTTGTTTGAATTTTAGAGAAATTTTTTGCATTTCGCCCAAGTGTTCAAAATAATGAGATGAAGTAATAATGGTTTCAAATCGAATTTGTAAATACATTTCCTGGAACTGGAGTTTTACCCAAATCTTTATGAACTTAAATTCTGTGAAAAGAAATTGCGGTATCAAGAATATCCCCATCACCATCCTCTAATGGTGGGTATAAAAACGACAGAATAGATTTTTCTTGGTTACTTTTTCTTAATAACACTAACACTAAACACTAAAAATAACGGGATATCTCAAAAACTGTTCCATAAAAAAATGTTTAACACTCATTTACGAATTCAGCAGATCAAAAAGTCACCTCTCATCAAATGTACATGAAAAAATATTTAAATTTTGTTCTTTTTTGGTTGTAGAGGCGAAGCTCAAACTTAGTATCCACCTTAAGGATGACATCTAGATATGGCAATCCTATCTGACATATGTCGTTGTGCCTCGGGATGAATGTGAAAAAAGGATCTTGCCTTGGCTCATCTAAATACAATTTTTGGGTAATTTTTCCTTAAATCATTTACACGCTATGTCTAAACTATTAAGATCAGTTAGTTAACTTTTGTTTAATTGAGAGACATCTGCTCTTATGTGGTAGTCAAAAACCCAAAGTGTCAGTAAATTTTATTAATTTAACAACGCATTCTATAAATCGTACATTAGGATTTAAAATATTCTTTATAGGATTTAAAGCAGTTAATATCGCCATAGACATGTGGTCCTATATTAGCAAATGGAACTACCGGACCAGTTGAATAAAAAAAAAAAATAAACGAATCTGCATCAATATTTCAAATTCCAAACTCAAGTGGTAATAATTAACTCAAAATTAAATTTCGATTTGTGGGACCTTCAATGAAAAACCAAAAAACATTTATCGTAGTACGCTATTCAAATAAAGTCCCTATAGTAAACTCTAAATAAAAGTGAATTTGCAAGATTAATCTAATGTACAAATTCCACTTCAATGGTTCATTACATTCAAACATGAATAAAAAAGCAAGGAAACTCTAAAAACGGGCATGTCCGACTATATTATACTTTGCTCCATTCTGTATATCTACATGTTCAATACAATCTCAAATCCTCAAAAAATTTTATTCCCACATACGTATATTAAATTCTGAACCTATTTTTTACACTATAAAATATTAAATCTCTAGACATAAAACATAAAATATGGGATATATAAAATTCACAAAAGTGTCTTTATGATTTATCGGTCGATAGATATGTATTAAAAGTATAAGAACATTTTGCGATTTATCGACTTAGGAGTGACCAAACTCAGAAGAACGTACATATGGGCGCTTTGTCTAAATCTGAGCTGATTTCGATCAAATTTGGAACACACTGTTAAATTGTTGAGTGCAAATCGAGCGAAAGATATATGTGGGTGCTATATTTGAATCTGAACTGATTTCTTCCACAATCAATTGGTTTCTTCTCTGACCAAAAAAAGATACTTGTGACCAATTTGAAGTCGATTGACCTACAACTGCGACATAGATCACAAAAATGTGTTCACAGACAGACGGATGGACGGATTTGGCTAGATCGACTCAAGATTTCGTCCGGGTAAAATAAAAAGAAAACTAAGGGTAAAATAAAAAGAAAGCTAAGTTGAATCTGTTTAAGAGGCTTTGCAGCATATACTCCATTTTACCGTATAAATTTTTCTTGTTTAGTTTTCTTGCTTTTGTGTCGTTAACTTTGAATATTTAATCAGCTGACAAAACAAATGGGGCATTATGGGGTTAATATTTTCTTAGTTGTGTTGACCTTTCTGTGTATGTATAATTAAGTGTTGCGACGAAAAGAAAATAAAAAACCAAAATGTTCGCTTTTCATAAATATAATGTAAAAGTATATATTTCGACGTCATTCTAAACCAGTATTTATACCCTGCTCCACACTGTGGAACAGGGTATTATAAGTTAGTGCATATGTTTGCAACACCCAGAAGGAGACGAGATAGACACATGGTGTCTTTGGCAAAAATGCTCAGGGTGGGCTCCTGAGTCGATATAGCCATGTCCGTCTGTCCGTGAACACATTTTTGTAATCAAAGTCTAGGTCGCAGTTTTAGTCCAATCGACTTAGAACTTGGCACAAGTATGTGTTTTGGCTCAGAATAGATCCCTATTGATTTTGGAAGAAATCGGTTCAAATTTAGATATAGCTCCCATATATATCTTTCGGCCGATATGGACTTATATGGCCCCAGAAGCCAGAGTTTTACCTTAATTTGCTTAAAATTTTGCACAAGAAGAACAATTAGCACTATAGTCAAGTGTGTCAAATTTTATTGAAATCGGTTCAGATTTAGATATAGCTCCCATATATATCTTTCGCCCGATATGGACTAATACGGTCCCAGAAGCCAGAGTTTTACCCCAATTTGATTGAAATTTTGCACAGGGAGTAGAATTAGCATTGTAGCTATGCGTGCCAAATTTGGTTGAAATCGGTTCAGATTTAGATATATCTCCCATATATAGCTTTCGCCCGATTTACACTCATATGACCACTGAGGCCAATTTTTAACTCCGATTTAGTTGAAATTTTGCACAGGGAGTAGAATTAGCATTGTTGCTACACGCAAAGAAAAAAAACGTTTGGAAAACGTGTACCGAAAAAGTTTTTCTTTTGTTAGAGTTTTTTGAATTGCTTCGAAAATTTTAAACTTTTATCACCAAAAAAATTCGTTTGTTACAAAATTTTTATTTTTTCAATAAAAAAAGTTATTTTTGAAACAACAACACAGTCCATTTCGTTTATATCAAACACTGTTCTTTTCCGACTTTAGGTCTTTAATAAGACACAGTTTACAGTTCAAAATTTAATATACTACAATGTAATGTTGAACATTTTTTCGGAATCTTCCGAACATATCTGGAATATATGTAAAAAAAAAACAAAAAAAACTTTGGTCGAAGCGGGGATCGAACCCACGACCCTTGGCATGCAAGTCGGACGTAGCAACCACTGCTCCACGGTGCCAAACTAAATGTTTGTTTCTGTTAAATAAACTTTGTTTATTCGGTTCGTGGGCGCCGCAAGCTATGCTATATAAATATAAGTTATATGGATATTTATCTATTGATGACCATAACAGGTACATAGCTCAGTGGTTAGTGTGTTGGCTTACAAAGTGCATGGTCCGCGGTTCGATTCTCCGTCCAGGCGAAAGGTAAAAAAAATTTAAAAATTTATAAAATCGTATAATTTCTTCTACATTGTTGGTATTACAGAAAAAGGTGCTAAGAACTAAAAAACTTCGTGGAAGTGAGAAAGATGTGAGGGAAAATGCAATTAGCCAGAAAAAAATTTTTTGAGTTAGTCTTTATGAAATTGTTTTTACATTCTGGAAAAGAATAAACGTTTATCACAAAAAGTATATACTTTTCTTCCAAATGCACTTCCTTTCAACGAAAAGCAAATGAGAAACGAACTTTGTTTGTCTAAAATTTCGTTTGGAAGGAAAGAATTATTTTTTTGCGTGTATGCGTACCAAATTTGGTTGAAATCGGTTCAGATTTAGATATAGCTCCCATATATATGTTTTTCTGATTTCGACAAAAATGGTCAAAATACCAACATTTTCCTTGTAAAATCGCCACTGCTTAGTCGAAAAGTTGTAAAAATCACTCTAATTTTCCTAAACTTCTAATACACATATATCGAGCGATAAATCATAAATAAACTTTTGCGAAGTTTCCTTAAAATTGCTTCAGATTTAAATGTTTCCCATTTTTTTTTTTACTAACATTGTGTTCCACCCTAGTGCATTAGCCGACTTAAATTTTGAGTCTATAGATTTTGTAGAAGTATATCAAATTCTTCCAGATCGAGTGGTATTTAAATGTATGTATTTGGGACAAACCTTTATATATAGCCCCCAACACATTTAACGGATGCGATATGGTATCGAAAATTTAGATCTACAAAGTGGTGCACGGTATAATATAGTCGGCTCCGCCCGACTTTAGACTTTCCTTACTTGTTTTAATTTATAAACGTTTACATACAATTTATGAATACCACAATTAAACATTTTTTTGTGAACACTAAAAAATGCAAAATAAATGATTTTTTTGTGTGTATTGTAACGAAATTTCTCCACCAGGTCTATTCCTCCCGGGAGTGCTACCTATAGTCCCCGGCCGTGCTCAGTCATGGGGAGTTCTTTCCCTGAGAACTAGTTTGGCTTCGTTAACTTAAATGAAATTTTGAGGTAGCTAATTTAATAAAAAAAAAATCGAATGACATGAAGCCAAGAAATCCATATTCATTATATGATATGGACATTTTTAAGGTGTCCTTAACCGCCATCCTTTACCTTTCGTGAAACCAAAACGCAAATTTAGAAATTCATTATAAATATATATAAATCTATTAATCTAAAAGTCCAATATTAACATAATTTCCGAATAAAATAATGGTATTTAATGTAAAAGAGACTAATGGGCAAATCGTATATTGATGAAAATGTAGTTGAAATTAATAATGGATGTAAAAATATTAATTTTATAAGGTAATCGAGTGGTGCAATAAGTATCGAGCTTATACAAAACGGGATGCAACGAAAAATGGACTCACCTCTTAATCCCTCGAAGTCATCTGGCCAGTTGACGGACGATTTGGGTTGTGGTCATCTGAATAATAATTAACAATTGTATAGAGCTCGATGGACATAACTGGATAGAATAAATATTAGATAAATATGGTATTTAGTGTAACTTAAGATCTAAAACTTCTCATCTTGAAACGATCCGATAGAATAATAAGGTAGAAGAAATCCACAATGTAAAGGACACGTTAGAAGTAGTGCAGGACTTCGGGAATTATAATGGACTGATATGTAGAACGTAAACTCGGTATCTTTTGTGGCACAATATTTCGTATTCGCTTATCTCCAACTGATTGTCCAATAGATCAGATTGGCCTCTCTTCAACCGATTGTATTCGCCAAATCCAAAAAATGTTAATTTATTACGTTTTTCACAAAAGATAAGCTCTCCACGAGGTATGGGATAAATTTAGCTCATCCAAATTCGTAATAAAAAGGAAATTTATTATCAATTTTCGCCAACGTTTCCGGCTTCTTTATACTTTTCCTCAATATTTTCTAATTTCTTCAAGCCAAATTCTTCTTATTATATCCTTATCAATTTACAAATATTAATTCTTTCTATTTCAAGTTTCAAAATCGAAATCCATCTTTTCTCTGATTTTTTTTTCTATCCTACTTTTTTTCTTCTTTTTCAAACAATTTTCCTTAGTAACCTTGAACAGACTACTTTTTTAAACTCAAAATAAATATAAAATGATATAAAGTGAAATTATAATGAAAATATAATATTGACCTCACAGTATGTGCAAATCATTACAGGTGTGACCGCCAAATGCGGACACATTTTTCAAAACACTTTTCCTCCTCAAAATGTTGGCTCTCATAATTTGCATGAATGCATGCATGCATTTTTCCACGATTCTTCAATTCAGATGGTTTGGCTGATTGTTCGCCCCACCGCAAAGGTGGCAGAACGAATTGAAAATTTGCGGTTACAAAAATTCAAAAACATAAATTTTCAATTTAGACCCAAATCATGTAGCCCGATCGAGAGCATATCGGAATGAGTGTGTGTTTGTTTGTGTCTACGTGCAAATGTAAATGGCGCTCCTTTAATTTTTGGATGGTAGGTAGACGTGTCGAAACCAGAAAAAGCAAAAAAAAAATCGGAAAAATAATAATTTTTGTATAATCATTAGCAACAACACCTGGTTACGACGTTCTTTGTACGTGCCATAACCACCACCAACGCCAGCTTCAGAGTCCTTTGCAAATTAAACATTAACATTGGTATGGCTTTCGGCAAAAATTTACACACAATCCCTTTAAATTTATAGACAATAATTTGCATAAATTGAAAATTTAAAAATTTTATATGTGTACTTTTGGGTACTCAAAGTATAAATAGCAACACTTTTGCGAGGGCGGAATATAGACCATTGATGGTCACCGCGGGCTGTTGCTACTCAGTGTGGCGGTCATAAATTACAATGTCAGAATTCGGCAAACCTTTGCTAGGCCAGTGACTCTCGTTCACTATGGACGGTATTCAGAGATTTTTAAACGGCCAGTTTATTATGTTAACATGGCTTCCAGCATTGGCGTAGTTAATAAAACATAAAACCAAGCCACGGCACGTACACTTGAATACAATTATCCTCGACGATAAAATTGTTTAACAAAATTTTAATTACAAATTAAAAACAATGCTATCGATTATGGAGACTATAAGAAAAAAAAAACACACACACACACAAATGGGGAAACCTGTCACTGGCAAAATTGAAACAATAATAACGTTCACATAGGAAGAGTTAGCGGTGCTATATTATGATGGGTCTTATACAAGGGGAAATATTAAATTAATAATTATTCGAAAAGTTTAATTTAAAGTTTAAACCAAAAATAGGAAATAAATTGATTTCGTCCAAATTACAAATGGTATAAAGCTTTTAAATTTTATTCATCCTATGATATCTAAAATGAAAGTAAAAATTATCTATTATAAAAATAAGTATTACGATTTAACTAAAGCTAAGAAGAAGGAAATTATTAAACACTAGCTTTAATAATTTATCTATCCCTATTCGTCGAAGAGCCGACGAAGCTTGGATCTATGCTTAAGAAAAATACCATCAATTTGCTGAATGGATAGCTGAAAACAACACAAATCAAAAAACCAGATCTTGTTGATCTGGTCTTCGAATATAAAGATATGGTGTTCTCGAAATTCCTTCCGATCGGTTAAACTTTCAACTACTAATATTTTGCATATTGAAAGCTACTCCAGAAATTGACTGTTACCACACTCAAAAAACAGTGAAACCACCAGGAAGGAAAATATTGATACCGTAGTGGTGAACTTCTCTTTTATCACTGAGTGTTGCCTGACTCCAATGATAAGGGAGCTTAATTTTTATAGCCCAGTCCGAATGGCGTCTCACATGGCGAAGTCACTTAGAGAAGCATTCAGAAATGTCACCAACCGCACCGAGAGGGACTAAACTTTTTGGTCTTTGGTCGAAACTGGTATAGAACCCATGCCCCTTTAAATGCAAGGTGCACGTTAGCATGTACATCTTACATTTAAAGGGACATAATATAATGCACCACCGTGGCTCCCAAGAAGAGAAGCTTTCAAACATTCAGAATAACACCAACCTTATTGAGAAGGAATGCAAGGTGTATGTACATGCTGACTAATGCACCACGGTGGCTCCCATAAAAAAAGTTTCCTTTTTTTAATCTGAGTAATTTTAAACTTAATACCTTCACCTAAAAAAATCCATTTAAACACAGAATTTATTTCAATGAACGGGGCAAACACTTACGCTGACAAAAACAAATTGAATAACGAACAACAAAAAAAAAAAAAAGAAAAACATCTACGAACATCTATATAACATACACTGAATCAAAAAAGTTCCGTGCACGCAGAGAAGGAGTATGATCACCTCAAGCATGTTACAAGAGCAAAATGTTATTTTGGATCGAAGAACATTGTACTAATTTTAGTTTGATGTCAGCCCTACTAGCAACCATGTAGCAGAAGCGGTTTTCTGCATCAAAAAATCCGTATCCGTACTATGATAGTTTTTACAAATAAAGGAAATTCAAGCTTCAATAATGTCTTCCCTGGGTAAAGAAAGAAAGTAAGGTTAATAAACCTGTGAAATCGATGAAGAAAACTTTATCAAAAAATCGATAAAAAACGAAAATTGTTCACAACATAATGCTATGGTATGCCATAACTTTTATTTGTAGTTTAGTTTTTTGCTCCATTTTAATTAAATATATTGTTCTTATAAAAAACAAGTATATACAGTACTAAGTTCGGCCGGGCCGAATCTTAAATACCCACCACCATGAACCAAATATTAGGGTTTCCTTTAAAATTTCAGGATGGCTTGAGGACTTGAGGACACTTCCCGAATATACATTTAAAGATTTCACCTATGAGGACTATACCGATTCTGGATTTATAAGATCCATTTTTGTTTGAGTTTTAGAGGAATCGTTAACATCTCTTGTAAGTGTGCAAGAAAATTATAAAATAACGTCTTGATTTGAAATCTTAAATCTGTAGAAGTAAAATCTGGAAATTTTACATTAAGTTTCAAGCAATTTTCATGATCAGTGCGCCTTCAAGAAGTGAAGTCGGTCTATATGGAGGCATTACCAAATGGACCGATAAAAACTTAATCCGATACAATTCAGGCAAATAGGATAAAAACTTCGGATTCTAGAAGCCCAAGAAGTAAAATCGGGAAATCGGTCTATATGGGGGCTATACCAAAATATGGACCGATACTCACCATTTTCGGCACACCTCTTTATGGTCCTAAAATACCTCTAGAATTTCAATTTCAGACAAATTGGATAAAAACTACGGTTTCTATAAGCCCAAGACCCCAAATCGTGAGGTCGTTTTATATGGGGACCATACCAAAACATGGACCGATACTAACAATTTTTGGCACACGTATTTGTGGTCCCACAATACCTCTAGATTTCCAATTTCAGGTAAATTGAATAAAAACTGCGGTTTCTATAAGCCCAAGACCCCAAATCTGGAGGTCGTTTTATATGGGGACCATACCAAAACATGGGCCGATACTCACCATTTTTGGCACACCTCTTTATGGTCATAAAATACCTCTAGATTTCAAATTGGATAAAAACTACGATTTCTATAAGCCCAATACCCCAAATCGGGAGGTCGGTTTATATGGGGACTATATCAAAACCTGGACCGATATAGCCTATCTTCGAACTTGACCTGCCTGTAGACAAAAGTCGAGTTTGTGCAAAATTTCAGCACGATTGCTTTATTATTGAAGACTGTAGCGTGATTACAACAGACAGACAGACAGACAGACAGCCAGACAGACAGACGGACATCGTTATATCGTCTTAGAATTTCTCTCTGATCAAGAATATATATACTTTATATAGTCGGAAATCGATATTTCGATGTGTTACAAACGGAATGACAAACTTATTATACCCCCGTCACCATTCTATGGTGGTGGGTATAAAAACATGGCGCTTGTATGGATACTTTTTTGATTCAGTATACGTAACATACATATATGCTCGCAAATGCAAATGCATTTATAAAAACCCAAATCAGCACTAGACATTTATGGAGGTTTTTATGTTTATGTTCATACAAATAATAACACATACACACATATCTGTGTATATTTATGTATATAGAAATACCCAGATAAGTTTTACGATTATGAAATTCAGGTGTTTGTTGAGCTATTCAGCACTTCGTTTGAAAAATAAAAAAACGACATTTATCCTATCGCTGGTGAATACAGATTTTCAGCTGCGTGTTATTTTCGTCATATTTCGTCTGTTTTAATTCCATTATATTCATATTCATATTTTTTCACTCTCATGCAATATTCGGATGATTTTCAACACTTTTTTGGTTTGATTTTCCTTTCACTTGCAGCTTTTGAATTCGGATGCCACATCGGTCACCTTGAAAGGTGTTACACGTGAACTAACAGGCAGTTATCAGTGTGAGGTCTCTGAAGATGCTCCCCTATTTCACACCGATATTCGTTCAGCCCATATGCAAGTTATTGAACTGCCTAAAGATGATCCCACTATGCAGGTTGAAAAGAAGATAATAACAGCGAATGATTATTTCAAGGCTGTCTGCACGATTGGACCCTCATATCCAGCGGCAAATATAACGTGGTATATTAATGGAAGAAAGGTAAGTTGAACTTGACATTCTTTGTAGGGATATGTTTTGAGTAGTAAACTTTTGTGTTGTTATATAAAGAGTGGTTAAAATTTCAAGGGCCGATGTTGATTTTGAATAAAACTTAAACTATTTAGGAAATTATTGTAATTTTATTTTATTATGATATATTGGAACCAATTATGTATGGAACCAAATATCGGCCAAGTGGGCGCCGCGACCTCGGTGGCACACCTTCATCCGATGGTCCAAATTTTCGATGACGCTGAGGCATAATGGAGGTTCTATGCCGTTAATATGACGTCTTTAGCTCTTGAATTGTTGGTGGCTTATCGACGTACACCTTTTCTTTCAAATAACCCCAAAGAAAAAAGTCCAACGGTGTCAAATCACATGATCTTGATTACGTGAGATAACACGGCCATTGAATTTGTTGCGCAAAAGAGCCATTGTTTCGTTAGCTGTGTGGCAAGTGGCACCGTCCTGCTGAAACCACATATCGTCCACATCCATATCTTCCAATTCGGGCCATAAAAAATTCGTTATCATCTCACGATAGCGAACATCATTCACAGTAACTGCCTGACCGGCCTCATTTTGGAAAAAATACGGCCCGATGATGCCGCCAGCCCATAAACCGCACCAAACAGTCACTCTTTGTGGGTGCATTGGTTTTTCGACATTCACTCTTGGATTCTCATTCACCCAAATGCGGCAATTCTGTTCACTGAGGTGAAGAATCCACTGAGGTGAAAATGTGCCTCATCACTGAATATGATTTTCTTCGAAAATTGACCATCCACCGTTGCCATTTCTTGGAACCATTCTGCCCATTCACGACGTCCATGGTTCAAATTGAATAAGTCTGAAGTAAAGAAATGTCAAATAAAATTCGGAAAAAAACTTGGCGTTTAGGTGTGATTCACATTCAACATCGCCCTTACAATTTAACCACCCTTATTATGTTTGCCATACCGTTTTTAACATATGTCGATAATATCGATAACATTTCACATAAAACATATCCGTTTTAGATTAGTGTGACATTCTTAGGAGATCTGGCAGTATCCATTAATATTTCTACCTATTACGATCGGCCATAACCAACGGAGTTCTCTTGCTCAAATTAGGCGTAGAAAATCTTTACGACCAGACAAGCGAAGTCCGAAAACAGGGCGTACAAAATTACATGGCTTTATCCGTCCCTATATTTACGTATAGCACTTTCTAAACTGACCCCCAGATTTGATTGAACCTACTAGAGGTTTATATCTCATTCGGTCCCAATTTGATCCCTATACATTACTTCATGCAGAACCTGACAAAAGGGGATTCATGCACGAAAAATATTATTTTTTTAACAAAAAAATAATATATAACAAAACTTTTGACTAATTTTAGAAGATTTTAACTAAACAGTATTAAAAACATTAACATCACGCCGATATTACAAAAATAAGTAAATATTTTTCGACAAATTCACCTGTTAAAGAACATCTCGTAATTTCAATGAAAAAATTAGAGTTCAAACTTGGAAGAATGTCTTTAGCGCCATATAGTGCAAGTTCAAGATGGGCGCATTTGTGGTAAAATTTAAAAATTTTATGTAATTCTATATAACTTAATTTTTATACCCTAAACCACATAGTGGTCAGGATATACTCGTAATATCTTTGAGATACAAAACAAACAAGTATATACGGCCGTAAGTTCGGCCAGGCCGAATCTTATGTACCCTCCACCATGGACTGCGTAGAAACTTCTACGAAAGACTGTCATCCACAATCGAATTAATTGGGTTGTGGTATCTTAAAACTTCTTAACATCGTTTTCTAAATTGTGAGTTAGTCCATACGTGGTATATATTAGACAAAAAATTTATGTATAGGTAAGTCTACAAATAATTACGAATCGACATGGAAATTGAAATATGGGGGTCGCTTATATGAGGGCTATATAGAATTATGAACTTGGTATGGACCAATTTTTGTGTGATTGGGGATCGATTTATCTGAGGTCTATATATAACTATAGACCGATATGGAACTAGTTAGGCATGGTTGTGAACGGCCATATACACTATGTACCAAATTTCAACTGACTCGGATGAAATTTGCTCCTCCAAGAGGCTCCAAAACCAAATCTCGGGATCGGTTTATATGGGGGCTCTATATATGATTATGGACTCATGTGGACCACTTTTGGCATGGTTGTTAGATATCATATACTACCATCACGTACCAAATTTCAACCAGATCGGATGAATTTTGCTTCTCCAAAAGGCACAGGAGGTCAAATCTGGGGATCGGTTTATATGGGGGCTATATACAATTATGCACTGATATGAACCAACCCTGCAACCAGTACCATATACTAACATCGCGTACCAAATGTCAACCGTATCGGATGAATTTTGCTCTTCCAAGGGGCTCCGGAGGTCAAATCTGTGGATCGGTTTATATGGGGCCTATATATAATTATCGACCGATTTTTGCATGGGTGTTTAAGGCCACATATTAACACCACGTACCAAATTTCAACTGAATCAGATGAATTTTGGTCTTCCAAGAGGCTTCGGAGGTCTAATCTGGTGATCGGTTTATATGGGGGCTATATATAATTATGGACCGATGTGGACCAATTTTTGCATGTTCATTAGAGACCATATACTAACACCATATACCAAATTTCAGATGATCGGATGAAATTTGCTTCTCTTAGAGGCTTCGCAAGCTAAATCGGGGAATCGGTTTATATGGGGGCTATATGTAAGTATGGACCGATGTGGACCAATTTTTGATGGTTGTTGGAGACCATATACTAACACCATGTACCAAATTTTAGCCGGATCGGATGAAATTTGCTTCTCTTAGAGCAATTGCAAGCCAAATTTGGGGGTCCGTTTATATGGGGGCTATACGTAAAAGTGGACCGATATGGCCCATTTACAATACCAGCCGACCTACATCAATAACAACTAATTGTGCCAAGTTTCAAGTCGATAGCTTGTTTCGTTCGGAAGTTAGCGTGATTTCAACAGACGGACGGACATGCTCAGATCGACTCAGAATTTCACCACGACCCATAATATATATTCTTTATGGGGTCTTAGAGCAATATTTCGATGTATTACAAACGGAATGACAAAGTTAATATACCCCCATCCTATGGTGGATGGTATAAAAATGCGCCTACCAGAAATATTGATTTTAGACCCCATAAAATATATACCATAAAATATATAGAAATCACCTCCTGAGTCGATCTAGACCTTCGTGCCCGTCCGTTAATGTATTTGGCGTTCACAGGATTCCGGTCGCATTTATTAACCGCTTTGAAATTTGGCACACGGTGTTTTTTTACTCTGCGTCCGCATGCTATTAAATTTGGAAGAAATCTATTTTGACGTATCCAAGAACATTTTTTAGACAAAAATAATTTCTTCATTTGTTAAAGAAAATTTCGTATTGGAGAAATTGTAACAAAAACATTATAATTACCGTTATAATGTTTTTGAATGTACCCATTACAATTAAAGGCATCTGGGATATAATAGATTTAGGTTTAGATTTACCTCCAAAACAACATAAGCGTAAATGTCGAAAAACGTAGTTTTGAAATGAATAAAATATCTTATTATAAATTAAATTAAAATTGAAGACGATTTAGTAAGAATAATAATTAATTTTTGTTGTCTAACAAAAGTTCATATCTGAAGGAAAAAATTAAAGTTAAAATTGATTTAAATGCCTTTAGCGCTGTATGAAGTTCAAGAGAAAGATTACTCAATTACTCATTTCACAAATAATTTATTAGCACAATTTAAGTAAACTTGACACAAATTTTCAAATTTAGTAAAATTGTACTCATTTTTATAAAAATTGTTTTCTCATTTTTAGTTTATATCATTAGAGTAAGCAAAAATAATTTAAAAAAAAAAACTAAAAACTCGTTCACTGTTTGCATTTTGTATAATCACATAGATGCAATTAAAATGTTTTTAATTGTTTATATCTATTTCTATTTTTTGCTTTTAGGTTTATAAAACACCATTCCAGCGAATTACACAAAATACAAACGAAGGTTCCGGAACCGTATCATCTTTGGACATTTATCCACACAGTCAAGTACTACAAGGCTTCTTTCAGGCCATACCCAAATACCAGACCAGCATTTTACTACTCTGTGAGGTGTCCATATTGCATGTATTCCACAAAAATGTACAACAGCGAATACTTCTGAGTATAGGACCACCAACGACAATATCTCCAAATCTCTTGGGTCTAGAGGGTTCCAAACGAATGAATGGCGATCCCGACAATTCAGCCTTAACTGGCAGGGGGCCAGGACTGACATCAAGTAGACTAAGCGTTCTACCATTGACACTGATAATTGGTTTTTGTCTCAGTCATTATCTAATGAGGCGAAGGCAACCCAGTATTCGAAGAAGTGATTCAACGATGATTCCATCACTTAATAGCCACTTTCATCAACTGTGACCAAATGGCCATTGTTTATAAATACTAAAATCAAACAAATAAAAATTAATATACATTTTGTTTCTCATTTTTGTTTTTTGTTTTGTTAAACCAAAGAGCATACATTCGTATATACATTAGTTCTATATAGAGAAAAAATAAAAAAAAAACAAAAAACTAATAATTATAATAAAATTATTGAAAAACAAGTAAACAACAATGCGATAAGTAAATAATGAAATTAATGAAAACAAACCAACATAAATAAAAAGCAAAAAAAAACACAACAACAACAAAACAAAAATAGATAATAGATCCTATATGGTATAATACCTATATGAGAATGAAGAAAAAAATAACGAAAGAAAAACTGAATGAATATGCAAAATATTATTTCATTCAGATTCCATCTGAATAAAATCGATTGCAAGGTTACACAGCATCCCAATTGGCCACACATAAAATGGGATAATGTAGTCGAGGTATTCCACCAGCCTATTGTCAGATAAAGTTTTTGTTTATGTTTAATAAATAAAATGAACAGCAAGTCACCAGCACACAAACGATGTGTTTATTATTCTGTTATTATTATTATTTTATTAAAATGTTGAAATTGTTTAATAAAATTTATTTTATGCGCATGAGAGGAGAAAAATGTGAACATACATGCAAATAAAAATTATGATAATTTTACCATATGAATATTGATTTACTATACAAGCAAAAACAAACAGAAAAGCACAATTGCATCTAAATAAACAATTTCACAACCAATAATGTATTTATGTACCCTACATCATGTTGGTTTTTTTAAATTTATACAGCATTCATATTATTCCAAGGAAATAATTTTTTTATATTTATCTTGTGAGATCAACTTTTCTCAATATGTTTTTATCCTATCCAAATATTTTGAATACTTTTAAAGTAGACTGTTCAAGGGAGCCACGGTGGTGTAATATTTAACATCCCAGATTTCTATACAAAGGTTCAATACCAGGTTCCCGGGTTTTAAAGCTTCTCTAAAGTCACAATTTGTCTGGACTTAGCCATGATAAACAAGGACTTCTTTATTTTGGTATACTAAAAGAAGAGATTTCTTTTCTGGGGAACGGAATTTTTGAATTTTGACAAGCATGCCCACCATGGATAATACAAAGGGTCATAGATTCAATTCCAGTTTCGACCAAACAACACAAGTTTTTCAGCGGTGGATTATTCCCCCTCAGTAATGCTGGTGTCATTTACGAGTGTTTCAAAGCTGCTGTAAATGGTTTCACTGGTCAGCACTCCGTTATAAGAAAGAAATTCACCATTGTGGTATCACAATGGACTGAATAGTCTAAGTGAGCCTGAAAAAACGGGCTGCCGTAAACCTAACCTAGATCATCGTTGCATTCTTTTGTCGCTAAACATTGTTCCTTAAAAGCAAACAAAAAATATTAGGGATGATCTCTGAAACGTTTGTTATAAATTCGAGTTTGGTTGAAAATTACACTTTCAATATCATATTGAAATTAATAAATACTCCAAAAAGTTGAGAAAATTTTACCGCAACACTCTGAGAATTCTATCAGAAGATCAAGATGGTTACATCAACGATAATATTCTAAAATCTAAAGCTTCAAAAATCTAAGAATTGTTCACAGAAAAAAATTTCACGAAAATTTTTCCAATTAAAATTTTAATTGAGTTTTAAAATGTATTCAATTAAAAATTTAATTGATTCAACAAATCATTTAATTGAAACAAAAATCAATCACAAAAATTAATAGTATCAATTAACTTTTTAATTGACTTTCAATTAATTTTTTAATTGATACTATCGTTTCCATGATTGAAGACATTTCAATTAAAAAATTATTTGGATCAATTAATTTCTTGATTCTTCAAAGATTAACTGAGAGATGACTAATGATTTTTTATGTTCAGAGTATGCTGATACACCCAAAGAAAAATACCTTCCTTTGGATTTCAAATCTCAATTCAAATAACTTGGGGTTGAACTAGTGAATTGTGGTTCATAATTATATATGTATTCCTTTCGGGATAAATAATAAAACTGTGGCTTGATATTTGAAATTATAATTTGTGAAAGTTTATTGCAAATGAAAAACTCATAAGGAATGAACAGTAAAATTATGTATATCCAATTTTACAATAGATAAACCCAAGCATATTTGATTGAAAAAAAAAATCATTTTACAAAGTGTTTTCATAACAAGTTTAGATTATTATCTTAACATTCACTAGTTCAACCCCAGTTTCGATAGAACACCAACAAGTTTTTCAGCGATGGATTGATTATCCCCTCTCATTAATGTTGGTTACATTTCTGAGTGTACAAAGCTTCTCCTACACAGAAAAAAATATCACCAAAATATTTCCAATTAAAAAGTTAATTGAAGTTGAAAATTTTTTCAATTAATAAATTAATTGATACAATTAACTTTTTAATCATGATAGAAACATTAAGTTAATTAAGTCAATGATTGAAAATTTTAAAATTTGTAATTAAAAAATTAATTGATACAATTAACCTTTTAATCTAATTCGGAAGACTAATTAAAAATGTATTTCAAACAATCATTTGTTAATCCAAATAAAAACTCTAAGCCAATTCAGAAAGTAATTAAAAATAGTTACCTTTTTTTTAATTAATAAATTAATTGAGTTTTGCAATCAACATCAATTAAATTTTTAATTGAATCAATTAAAAAATTAATTGAAATTTGCTGAAAAAATCAATTAATTTTTTAATCAAGAATTTTTCTATGCCCAATTAAAACTGTGATTGATACTATCATTTTCGTGATTGAAGACATTTCAATTAAAAAATTAATTGGATCAATTAATTTGGTGATTGAATCAGAATTTTTTTTGTGTGTAGTGGTTTCACTTCAATGTGAAACGCAGTTCGGACTCGTGTATATTACAATGGACTCAATAGTCTAAAAAAATCTACAAATGTGAGGGTATTTTCTATGTAGTGTGAAAAATAACAAATACAGAAAACGTGCTTCTTCGCCAGATAGACCCGTTTTCAATACAGCATAGTTTGAAATATGCATTTTCCAATTTTGCGTGAATGAAATCGTGCGTAATAGATTTTTATGTTCGCACAGTCGCAAGATTTAAAATGAATACAACATCACTTGAATTCCCGAGAACTCCGATTTCGATTCGGCAAAATTTTGCATATTCGCGTTGCCAGAATACGCCGAAAAGGCCAATTCAAAAAACCTTTGCGAATGCGTTTGCCAGAAAAGACATGTATGGTTATGATATATGGTTACCTGTTAAGTTACTTATTAACTAAAAGAGGTGTGGCATTTTTTTTATTAAATTCGAGCCATTAACTGTGAGTTATGAAGATTTTTATCTTTTTTGTCCAAAAGCAAAATGATATTGATGTGTAAAAAACGCTACTTTCCGCGAGTATAACGTTTTTATAGCGAGATCATAATGAAATTTGTGAAAGTGTTAGATAATTTATTAAAATGTTCAAGCGTATTAAAATTCCTCAAAAAATTTTGAGATTTTCATATTTGAAAGTTGTATAGATGTATTTTTTTTTTTTTTTTTTGTAAATATCTCTTCATGCCAGAAGCTTTTTTCTTGTAAGCTCCGCAATATGCCATATTATTCATGCTTATTTTCATTGTCCCAATAACAACTTCTTGTTTTGCCAGTAAGCTCAATTTAAGTAAACATTTCTTTGTAAGCTATGTTATACAAAGATATTGTATAAAATATATATTTATAAAAAAATATATTCCGAAGCCAATCAATTGTTAGGGTACATTGCAATATCGTTAATACAAAGCGTTTAAATTGGCCATTATTTATCAATGTGATTTTTTATTGAGTTTTATTAAATTTATATTTTTGTAACCAAGCATAAGTTAATAAAGCATAACATGGTGTTCAAATGTAAAAACAAACAAGTAAACAAATGACGAGTGAAAATATGAAAAAAAGTATGCAAAATAATTTCAAAAAGTAATTATAAAAATAATTGCATTTAAACAAATAAGCAAAACTAATAATATAAAATAAAAACAATAATAAAACCCATAGAATATATAACCAAGCAAACGGTAACTAGCATCCATTAAAAAAATATAATAACTTAAGTATACAATTTAAATCATTTATAAGTTATTGTATATAAACAAATGTTTGTAAAAAAAAAATTTTAAATAAAACAACTATAAAAATTATGAAATCATTTAAATGAATTATACTGAAAAAAAAAACAATACTCCAACATATATACCACATTATCTTATTGCCAAATAGGCATGGTCATAAATCATGGTCATGTTAAGAATCGAATCTCTCTATTTTGTCCATAATCGACGTGCAAAACAGAGCTGATATTTTAATTTATTAAAGACTAAGGAAAGAGATGTGATTAACGTCTTTGCTGTTATCAGAGGATCTTTTTCTAAGATTGACATATTTATTCTGTAAAGGTTGAGTTACATACCATGCTTTAATGCGTCAGTTGATTGAAGAGTTGCATTTTCTCTTTGAAAACAACAGTTTTGTTAGAGTGCTTCAAACTGAAAAAATCAACCCTTTCATGAACGCACGGATTAACGCATGATATGTAACTCAACCTTAAAAGTTGAATTACACACCATGCGTCATTCTGTGCGTTGATGGAAGGGTTGATTTTTTCTGTTTGCGGCAGACTATTCGAGCTTTGGATTTCAAAGAGAAATTTCAACTCTTTAATCAACGGACGCATTGAACGCATGGTATGTAATTCTACCTTAAAGCTCTTTCATGCGTTGAATAATATTCTAAATTTTTAAGCTTTTATTCTGTGGCATTTGACATGTCACAGATATACGCTTGTACGATGTATTGATTGTTAATTATTATCAAATTCACGAAACAAAACTGGTGATGATTTTGCAAACGATTAAATCTTCTTGACTGCTGAAGCCCATTCCCACTTCGGTGGCTATTTCAATAAAAAATGTTGACACATCTGGGGTTCGGAAACGCCCATAGTTTTTAATTAACAGTTTTCCATCATTAACATGTGACAGTTTGGTGGGGTTTATGACCTGGTCGAGTCTTTCAAACTTAGTTGTTGGATTAGCAGTTGCAGTCGCCGTCGCTACAATCCACACAAATAATGAAACCACTACTCTTTTATGGTAAAAATTATAGAACCGTATTCAGGGTTGGTCCGTCGCAAATTGTGGTATGTCTAATGTAAAAAAAACCTAACTTTGAATTAAAGAAATTGTGAATATTTTTTAATTTAATTTAGTTAGGCTCCCCGATAAAAGGGATGCAAAAAATACTTTATATTGTATTTATTCAAATCTCTACTAGTTTTACATCTCTCATTCGCAACTTCAAACTATTCTTCATTTGTGTGGTCCATAATGTCCACCTAAGCCTTAGTTGCATCAGCGAATGACTAGCTACAATTTTGAAAAAATTTAATTAGTTGGAGATTAACACTAAATAAGCCAAAAAGTGATTTTATAAAATTCTCTCTAAGCAAAAATACACTTATGCAAGACTTAAGTAGTTTTCCTTCCTTCCAGTTTCTGCAGAAATTATGGAAAGAAAGGATGAATGAATACCGGTCGTCTCGTTTGCGGCGCAATCAAGTAGTTCATAGTAATTTTGGTTTGGTGTCTCCAATTGATATAAAGGATGAATTACACACCATGCGTCCGTGCGTTGATGGAAGGGTTAATTTTTTTTTCTGTTTGTGGCAGACTATTCGAGCTTTTGATTTCAAAGAGAAATGTCAACTCTTCAATCATCGGACGCATTGTAACATACGCATTGAACGCATGGTATGTAATTCTACCTTAACTCTATTATCAAGTTTTTTTTTTGGTTTTTAACACGTTAATAACTTTATGAACGTTCATGAGAATTGAAACTTCTTCGCACATATCATCATCTTGGATATCATTCGCTTCCTAGCTGAAGGGACTGAAGTATTTAGAGTTTGCGACGTTTGCTACTTTTTCTACATTTACGGCGCGTACGTGACGTTTACGACGTTTCTTTGTGACAGTCGCAAATCTAAAAAAGCTTGATACAGACCATCTCTGACCGTGTTACAGTCGCAAATCTAAAAAAAGCTTGATACAGACCATCTCTGACCGTGTTATCGACTTTTCGAAGTCGACGTTTTTGTTGTCTTCAAAATCAGAAAATTTACTTTAGATTTTTTGAAAATCGTGACAAATTGACTAATCCAATTTTGTTATTAGGCAAGTTTTTAAAAAGTTGGTGAGTAGACTTTTTCAGATTTAACAAACAAATGCTTTCTGATACTCTCACCTTGTAACTACGAAGAGGAGACCATAATTGGTCACCGAGATCTTTTGCTTTAACCCCTCACGAAGCCATGTTAAAGATGAGATCTACACCAATACAAAACCTCGAAAGGACACACACTCCAATATCGCATAAAGGCAAAAGTAACTTCTGATGTAATAGTGGTTTCAGTTCGATTCCGTTTTCACCTCTGATCATATGGATGTCATATAGAAGTCTACACCCAGAAAAAAGGGGCTCTAATGCCAACTGAACTTTATTTTAGTTCATGAAGATTAGTTGATTTTTGTTAAATTTTGCACAATATGAGTAAATGTTCTTTATTTGAATAATTTTTTGCTCACTTTAATGGCGTGAACTAAAAACAAGAAAGAAAGTTGTATACAAATATAGTGCACAATTTTACTAAGAAATAAAATAATTCATGTGTTCCTAACATGGCAGAAGTTTGCTTAAATTGAGTTCAAATTTTACTAAAATTGTACCTGTTATGAACTTTGTATAGCGCTAAAGACATTTTAACAATTTTTAAATCCAATTTTTTCTTTCAACATTTGAAATTTTCTTAAACAAGAGAAAAAAAAATTAATTATTTTTAACAAATTTTCTTCAATTTGACAAAAAGTATTAACTTATTTGTAACATGTTGCAATTAGAAAATTATTTTAGTTAAAATTTTCTAAAATAAACCTACATTTTCTTCCCCGGTGGGTTCACTTTTTTTGGGTGTAATATTAACTTGACTGAGATAGTGAATTACCGGTGAAAACTTTGATATGTATTTTTTGCGTTTGTGTTGCGATTTATGAAATCAGATATGATTGTACCTATGCTATTATTAAAATCAATAATCTATATGTTTCGAAAATTGAAAATAAAAAAACTGAAAGTGGGCTTGTAATATTCGATCCGCCTTTTGCATTTTAATTGACTTTCAGTGTTGACCTAAAATTGACAGATGAGGTATTTTGCCCTCTGCCAGCCGAGCGTTAAAAAGAGTGAACTACAAAAAGAGACTTACACTGAAAAAATATTATTATGAGGCCAAAGAATTCCTGTCCTTAAAATACGACTGCGAAATTTTCTTAGAATATCAGACATAATTCTCGGATATAAAGGTTTTTTCCATGCCAAAAGTCCTTAATTTTTTCAATGACGTCGTTTTGTCCGCATGGTTAAGTGATTCGACTTAAAAATGGGTATGTTATCATGAAAGAAAATTTCGTTGGACTACGGTTAACTTGGCTTTAATAATATTGAAAAATTCTACAAAATAAATGAAATTGTCTACAAAGTAAAAAAATCATTCCAAACTAGGTAATTTTTTCAAATTTTTATTTTGATGTGAGAGAAGTATCACAAAAGACTTTTAGTGGAAAGAAAACTAAAATCGGTTTACTTAAAAGAAATTTTTTGTTTTGTCAATTTTCTACTTTTAGTTCAAAGCAAAATAGAGGCTATTTAGCAAGCCCATATAAGAATGACCAACACGAAAATCTTGACAATTCCTGTGACATAGATCTTTCACCTTCAAATAATTTCGAATATTAAAAGAAAGGTCTCTAAGTCCCAGCCGAAACATGCCTCAGAGTCCTGTTTTTTGGTTCTATATTAAGGTTGAATGTGACTGCCGTAGCGATTCGTTTGTCAGATATAAATTCGTCTAAAAATGATCAACAAGCTAATCATTAATTTATTTATATCTTCCACCTCGTATGGTTTTTGAATATTAAACGAAAGGCTTCCACGTCCTGATCGAAACACAATAGTTCAAGAGTTTTTATTTGGTATGATTGCATATGATTTATTGGTTATTCTTGGTGGTTTTTCATATAATCTAATTTGAGTTTTTTTTTTTTTTTTTTTTTTTTTTTTTTTTTTTTTTTTGCGACTATACTATTTAACTTGACATTTTTGTTGGTGAGAAACATAAAAAATTTATGTAAAAAGCAAAATAAATATAAATTCACAAGCTTCAGCAGAAGCACATGTAAATATATCTTGGAAAAGTAAAAATATATAAAAGTCTTGTGTAAAAAGTTCTATAATAAAATAAATATGTTGTTGTTATATATTTTCATGTACAGATTAATATTTGTTGAACAATTTATAGTGAGCTTTTTAATTGGTTTAATTTTTGTAACAAAAAAAAAATACAAAACCAAAAGAAAAAATATGCATTTAATTTTATGCTTTTACGTTTTCCAACAAAGAAATGTTAACTATAGGATATGTTTCTTATATAAAAAACGTAAACCAAATACAACAAATAATACATAGTCTTAAAAAAATAAATATTTATATATATAGTAAATAAACTAAGGCATTTAATTATACGTAATTTTACCGAAAACAAACTATAACAGACAAAATAAAACAAAAATTATGTAAACAAGTGAGAAATGCATAAATCAAATTATTGTAAACATTACTAATTAAATCAAAGAGACAAAAATAAAATTGTGAACCCATTTAGGAAAAGTGAAATTATCTCCTCATAGAAGTGAAATCAATGTAAATTATAACCACACATAAACTCTCTCTCATACTCACACATACACGCATAGACACCAACAATGTGGACAAAACGAAGAAAAAAAAACTAAATCCAAAACTACAGGTAAACTTAAAAAAAAATAAATATTACAAATATAAGAAAAACTGAGAAATGAAGAATTCAGATATGGAATAGTGTAATAAAAATAATGAAAACAAAAATTATTAATAATAAAATCAAAACTACCATTCAAATCAAAGTAAACAAATTTAACTGTAACGAAAATGCTCTGAAATCTGAGTCGCTTTCTCACACAGCAAACCGGAAATCAATTATTACAATTACATCTGTCATACAACTATGACGAAAACAAGGATTACAGTGAAAAAAAAATTACCCACAAATAAAAAAATAAAAAATTAATATTTTGGAATATTTGTATTTATTGTTTTTCAGTTGGTTAGAAATGTTTTTTGTTTCTGTTTCAGTTTTTTTCTTTAGCTGCTTAAAGTGGTTTAGGACATGAAAAAATTATAAATAAATGAATGTTTGGAGGATGAACAATCTAGAAGGTTTTATTTTATTTATTTTTTTTAAGCAATGATGTGCAAAAACAAATATTTAAAATATAAAAATAAATTAATAATAAACACAAAACAAAAACGATTTATATGTTAAAAAAGAAAAAAATAAAGTAAATAAAGGTATGATTATATACAAATAATTTGAAACAAAAGATATTTTTCTTCTGCCAAGTTCTGGTGAAATGCTACGGCCTAGCTTGCTGGACGGGGTGGTTGTTTTCCGATGTTTGGGTTGCATACACGGATGAAAAAACTGTTTTCATATGTTTGGCTATAAACATTATATGTTTGGAACACAAATTTTTAAACACAATATTTTTGAGTGCAAGCCTATAATGTTCATAAACTAGCATAACATGTTTGGGACATATATGTTAATATGTTAGAACATATTATGTTTGGGACATAAAATGTTTGTAAATATAATATGCTTGGATGCAAACATATATTAATTTAGAAATAGCCTATAAACATATATGTGTTTAGTAACTTGGAGCGCTATTTAACAGGGAGCGATATTGAATTAAGTTGGTGGTTGTTGCTTGTTATTACAAAATTAACATTTTATTTTTCCTTGGGCAATTGATTAGCTACTTCTTTGATCCTTACAAACTGTGTGGTCCGCTGTTCGAATCCCCGTCCGGCAAAAGGTAAAATTAAAATAAAATAAAAATCATAAAATTGAATAATTTCTTCTACAATGTTTGTATTACAGAAAAAGGTGCTAAGAACTAAAAAATCTCGTGGAAGTGAGAAAGATGTAGGGGAATATACAATTAGGCAGAAACAAAATTTTGAGCATTCAGGCCAAAAACCTATGTTGTTAGCACCTATATTACCTGTTTATTTTCATAATTCATTATGATTCTAAATATATAAATAAATAAATAAAATTTTGAGCACAATATTGTTTGGGAGAATTTTTTTTAAGCATATAATATTTTTGGGTGCAAAATGCTTCCAAACATATTATATGTTCACATAATAACATATTGTTTTTTAGAAGACAACATTATTGAATTTGGATGCAAAAATACAAAATGTTTAGAACTTAGACTACCCAAACATATATTGTTTAGACCAATATGCTTTCAAACATATTATATATTGGAAGAGATCAAACATATAAATGTTTGGGCAATACCCAAAAATGTATATGCTTGAAGCAAAATATGTTTGGGAGTATATGTTACAGAAGCGATTTTTTGTGAGGGTGTAGTTACTCGTAATAATTACAGTTGTTTTCCTGGATCAAAGATGCACTGGTGATACACACAGAAAAACTTTGTTTAACTGATGCTGAAATTAACTTATTTAAAAATATATTTTGTTTTAGTTTAAACGTTGTAAACGTCACATTTCAGTTGTTAGCATAAAACTAAATTTTAGCGGTATGGAAACATCTGCCTGCTAAAGAAGTCTCAGCCACAAGTAATGGCGAATAGGCGAGATGGACTAGCTTAAAATGGGTATTAGTCAGTCCCTGTAATGATCTCAGTATACTTATCTGTCTCCCTTCTCTTCTACATTTACTACGCGTAAATGTAGAAAAAGTAGCATATGTCGCAAATTCAAAATACTTCAGTCCCTACAGCTAGGAAGCGAATGATATCCAAGATGATGATATGTGCGAAGAAGTTTCAATTCTCAGGAATATTCATAAAGTTAAAATCTTGAGAATAGAGTTATTTTAATTGGAGACTCCAAGCCAAAATTACTACACACAAAAATTTTTTTTCTGATTCAATCACCAAATTAATTGATCCAATTAATTTTTTAATTGAAATGTCTTCAATCACGAAAATGATAGTATCAATAACATTTTTAATTGGGCATAGAAAAAACTCTTGATTAAAAAATTAATTGATTTTTTCAGCAAATTTCAATTAATTTTTTAATTGATTCAATTAAAAATTTAATTGATGTTGATTGCAAAACTCAATTAATTTATTAATTAAAAAAGATAACTATTTTTAATTACTTTCTGAATTGACTTAGAGTTTTTATGTGGATTAACAAATGATTGTTTGAAATACATTTTTAATTAAAAATTTAAAAAAAAATCAGCACTTTTTTTCTGAATTAGTCTTCCGAATTTGATTAACAAGTTAATTGTATCAATTAATTTTTTAATTAAAAATTTTAAATTTTTCAATCATTGGCTTAATTAACTTAATGTTTCGATCATGATTAAAAAGTTAATTGTATCAATTAATTTATTAATTGAAAACATTTTCAACTTCAATTAACTTTTTAATTGGAAATATTTTGGTGATATTTTTTTGTGTGTATGAACTACTTGATGGCGCAGTAAACGAGACGGTCGGTATTCGCTCATTCTTTCCTTCCATAATTTCTGCAGAAACTTAAAGGAAGGAAAACTACTTAAGTCTTGCATAAGTGAGAACTTTATAAAATCATGTTTTGGCTTATTAGAGCTAATTTCAATACTAATTCGCTGATGCAACTAAGCCTTGGTTGGACGTTATGGATCAAGCAAACCAAGAATAGTTTGAAGTTGCGAATGATAGATGTAAAACTAAGAGTTTTGAATAAATACAATATAAAGCATTTTTTGCATCCCTTTTATCGGGGAGCCTAATTAAATTAAATTAAAATATATTCACTTTTTCTTTAATTCAAAATTAGGTTTTTTTTTACATCAGGTTTACGGCTTTTGCGACATACGTATTATAGCGTCGTAAACGTATGTCGCAAAAGTCACAGTTTGCGACAGGGCAACCCTGTGGAGTACGAATCTTGTGGGAATTGCGTTAGCCCACTTTTGAATCTGTTCATAAGAGATAGTTTTAAATCCCACTCAACAAACTGGTGCGCTACAATACTATTTAGTACAGCAAAAGTTTGTACAGTTGAAAACGAATCACAATCCCAAATACAAATTGGACTTCATTTTCATTTGAAATATAGTGGTTTATTTTTATAATGCGAACAAAATGTTGTTACGTCCCAATAAACATAAAGATTTGTGGTTTTCCATATATTTTTTTGGGATTTTATTTGAGTTTTAGGAACAATTTTCATGGATTTTAACTCTAGCCTCTAAAAAATTAAAAATAGGACATCTATCTATATCCCATACTCTTTTTGCGAAAGCCATTCACATACAAATAAATGTGAGTAAAAAATCTAAATTATAACACACACTTCATAATAAAAACTATTTTATTAATTAAAAAACAAACTATAAACCAACGATAAAAAAACCTACGCCTTAGCCTATATTTAAAGCTATTGTATATTTAATCCAAAGATTTAATATTTTAGGTTAATTAAAGATTATTTCTTAAAGTCAAAAATATTGTTCTTTAAATTAAGAAAAATGTATCTTACTTTCAGGACATTTGACTTTAACCGAGAAACACAAATTTAAGGAAAAAATTAAGGCAATGATTATGAACTTTATTTTAATTAAAATTTCTTTGATTTGTAAATTGCCAGATATAAAATGTAGGTTTAATAGTCTTTCATATTAGGTCAATATTTTTTGTTTATATTCCACCAATGAACATGTTTCTTCTTTTTCAAATAAAATTCCATATATGGGTATGTGTGTCCGTTGTTCCTTCTTCAACGAATTTTTCGTTAGCATGAACGTAGTACTCACGTATAGCTAGTAATTTTATTTCGATTCTTTGCCAAGGCACTAAAAAAATATTGTCGTGAGGTCAAAGATTTCATGTCTTTAAAAATCCTAGAAGCAAGTATACAAAACCCAAATTTAAAAGAAAAGTTGTGTCTTAAATGTATCCTTACTTGTATTCTCCGCTTATTTGGCTCGTAAGGAACTTTTAACAGAGTTCTTCGAATTGTGGCAACACAAACCTCTGCAAGACGATGAAGTGTTTACTCCAATTACTGAGAGATTCGAAGAATATGCTCATGGTTTGGCCCGAATTTTCTACTATGCCAAGGACTGGATGTCGTTCACTCATGCCGTCTATTGGGCTCGCATGCACGTCAACAAACCTCTATTTGTTTACAGTTTGACTATAGCTAGTCTAAATCGCGAGGACTTGCAAGGTATTACCTTGCCAGCCATTTACGAGATCCTACCATGGTATTTCTTCGATGTTGAAACTTTGGAGAAGGCCGAACGTTTCAAGATGCATGGTTTCCATAATGTCAAGAAACTGGATAAGGCCTACAATGTGGTCATCAAGTCCAACTACAGCAATGTATATGGAGAAATGAACTACGAAAATATTATGGCCTACTATACCGAAGATATAGGCTTCAATGCCTTCTACTACTATCACAACATCGATTATCCCTATTGGGGTAAGGGCCCCGTGGGCCGAGAACTCATGAAAGATAAACGTGGTGAACTGTATCTGTATTTGCATCAGCAACTCTTGACTCGCTACTATCTGGAACGTTTGTCAAATGACTTGGGTGAGATTCCTCACTTCAATATGTACGAGCACTACGACTACGGTTATTCCAGCAACTTGCGCTACTACCAAGGTGTCAGTTTCCCCAGTCGTCCCAATGGCTATAGCTTCTATCATCCTGAAAACTACGAAGTCGTTAGGGATATACACTTCTATACCACCCGCATTGCTGAATACATTGACACCACCAAGGATGATTATCGTGTGGCTGTCGAGAAATTGGGCAACATGCTGCAAAGCAATGTGGATAGTGTAGATCTGAAGAAATTCGGTAGTCTGGATACTTTGTATTGTGATTTGGTAAATGATGGTCGTCCTTATGGTAAATATGGAGAACATTTGCCAGGTCCCCTTATGTACTATGAGACTTCTTTGCGTGATCCCATCTTCTATTCCATCTACAAGGACATTATTGAATTCTACTGGAGATTGGCAAGTCATTTCCCCGAATACAAACATGAGGACTTGGTGTTCCCTGGTGTATCCATTGATAAGGTTCATGTTATAGGCAGTTTGTACACATTCTTCGAGTACTTTGATGCTGACATTAGCAATGCTGTCAATGTGGGAGCTGTTAGTGGAGATGATGGCTCCAAATTGAATGGACAAGTGGGGTTCGGAGTATATTCTAAAGATCTGGAAATTCGAATAGCGAAAAGATTACCTAATCACTGTAGTGTTTTTCAGGCTGAAATATTGGCAATAAGAGAGGTGGTGAATTGGCTGAGAAGTAATGTTCCAACAACTATTGGCATTAATATATACTAAGACAGTCAACCTGCAATAAAATCCTTGGACTCTGTGTTCCTTAACTCAAAAAAGGCCATAGACTGCCGCAAATCTCTCAACGAGATGGCTGAGCAGTACAATATTCACCTAATATGGGTGCCTGGCAGGGTTGGCCTGTCACAAACTGTGACTTTTGCGACATACATTTGCGACGGTATAATACGTATGTCGCAAAAGTCGTAAACCTACTGTATAAAGCCGAATTTTGAATAGAAGAAATCCTGAACATTTTTTAATTTAGTTTGACAACATTCGTTGTGAGTTTCTGCAGAAATTTGTGAAAGTTTTTCCATGGTCAAGCCTATTTTCTTAGGTGGTATCGAAATTCCCGTTGGTGAGTGTGCAAAATACCTAGGGGTTATATTGGACAGGATACTGAACTTAAAGCTAAGAAAGGACGAGAAAATCGACGGTTACCCTGTACTCGTGCAAAAGACAATAGGAAAAATTGAATTGAAACTTCTTCGCACATACCATCGTCTTGGATATCATCGCTGCCTAGCTGACGCGACTAAAGTATTTTGAGTTTACGACTTTTGTTTACATTTACGACGCGTATGTGACGTTTACGACGTTTACAACTTTGCGACAGTCGCAAACCTAAAAAAGTTTGATACAGACCATCTCTGGTGCCTGGTCATAGGAACATACCGGGGAACTGTGAAGCAGATGTGTTAGCAAGGCTAGGAACTACCTTACAGATTCCAGGGGAACTAGAATCTGTTGGTATGCCTCTGGCCACCTGCAAGCTCCTACTGCGTGAGAAGGCTGTTATGATGGCCAATATTCGATGGGAAAATTGCAAGGGTTGTAACGACACCAAGCAAATATGGCCCCATTTAAACTTAAACCGCACACTAGATATGCTAGTGTTCTCAAGGCGTCAGATAGCACTCCTAATATCTGCTATAACGGGTCGCTGCCTGATAGGCGAATTTGCAAAAACTATAGGTGCGAAGTATAATTACTATTGTATAAGCTGTCATGACGTGGAGGAAAAGGAATCAATTAAACACCTCTTGTGTGAGTGTCCTGCTTTTTGTGTAAGGCGTAAGCGAATTTTAGGAGCATATAGCTTTAGATTACTGGCTGACCTGGAAAACGTTAACTTAAGCAGTTTGTTAATGTTTTTGGAGCAATCTGGTTGGTTCCACAAAAGTAAATAATAGAGAAGGTTCAGTGGTTAAGACTAGAAGTGCCCATATGTAATAGGTACTTTTAGTTAAATGTGGTATCACAATGGACTGAATAGTCTAAGTGAGCCTGAAATTTAATCGGGCTGCCACTTTAACCTAACCTAACCTAGTGGAGATGTGGTCGGTGATGATCTTTACAAATTTGGTCGCAGCTCTGTCTATCATGGTGAAAGTTTTGTCATAAAGGCTCGTCAATTGCGTTTGAATCACCGAAGTCACCTTGGATGTGACCTCAAACAAGGACCAAAAAGCTATTGTGAAGATATTCATTGGTCCCAAATATGATGAGAATGGAAGAGAACTACATGAACTTCTTCGAGTTGGACCACTATGTTGTTGACTTGGTTGCCGGTGTCAATCATCTCAAGCGTAGTTGTGAAGAATTCAGTATGTGGGTTGATGATCGCACCACCTATTTCGAGCTATACCAAAAGGTTATGCATGCCACCTACTCCGACTACAAGTTCCCATTGGATCAGAAACAAGCTCATTGTGGTGTGACTAGACGTATGATGTTACCGAAGGGTAAGAAGGGTGGTATGCCATTCCAGTTCTTCTTTATCGTCTTCCCCTATCATGCTCCTGCTGTCGAGCAATATTCCACATATGATCCTGTTATCAGCTGTGGCGTTGGATCCGACAGTCGCTATCTCGACTCTTTGCCCTTCGGATTCCCCTTCAATCGTCCCGTTGTTCTTGGCTATCACTTTAATGTGGACAACTTTAAATTCCACGATGTAAAGATTTACCACAAGGAAGATACTACCAATGTGGTATAGAAAAGAATGGTTTAGGTTTAATGCATATCAATGATATTTGGAATTTGTGCAAAATAAAGAGAAATATTGTAGTTGATTAAAAAAGTAATAACTGCGTTGAATAATGAAGCCACTATTAGATTGTTAAATTTAGTCCCATTTTCGTAAAACCTCATTTGCAGAAAAATTAGCTAAACAATTCCTACTTCGAACAGTGAGTGGATGTGTGTATAATACAGTACAGTCGCATGCCAGTTATGAACTTGACTCGTACAATTTTACAGTTAAACAGCCACTAATATATCTTCAATTTGCATTTTGTTAACTGACAGTTAAAGCCTTACTACATGCAAATGCCCATGGTATAATTGTTTTAATTTCCATTTAAAAATAAAGCATGATTTGTTTCTTTTTTTCATAAAATATTTGCTTCGCTCGTAGAATATAAGATTGGAACACTTAGAAAAAGTTTGCCTCATTTTTTTTTTCGTGTAAACGTCTTTTAAGCATCCCAGTACAAAGAAAGAGCTTCCAAAAAAGTAGTTTGGATCCCCAAGTTGTGATTAGGTAGTAGTGGAGATTTGGATCATCTCCAATGAATTTTACATGGGCTTGTCATTGGACGGATGTTCTCCATTTTTGGATCATTTTCATTGCTTTAGAAGTCGTTCCGTGAGAGTTCATTTGGATGAATAAACTTAAAAAACTAAAAAACATTTTTTTTTTTCAATTTCACTTTTTATTGTTATCGGTATCTTTTTACACTTCTATTTTCTTAATATCTAATTTTTACAAAAAACATCTTCGCTTCCACCGAGTGTTGAACGCCTTAGCACACTCAGCCAAACCCCCATTGAACACGATGCATGGAAACGTCTATTCAAATGTTGTGTGATAACCTAATATGGCACCACGGCATGTCATTCTTACTACTTCCTGAGATTATGAATGAAAATCTAAAGAACGCTAGTTCAAATCTCACCAGCGGCAATTTTTTTTTATCATATATTTTTCTAAAAAATAATTTTTATGTATCCATTGGTATAAATATATTTTTTTCATTTAAAATCAAAATTGTAGTTGAGGTGAACAACATTCTGCTAGTTATCGAGGTTGCATAGTAGCACAGGAACTACAGGAACTACAGAAACTTAGAAATAAGAAAATGAAATCTAACCCATCAGTGGCACCTGTAGAAACTCAAATGGACTCATTGCCAACTAGAACAATTCCTAGTTCCAGCTCAAGACCGGAAAATCTCTACTCACAACACTTCAATAGAAGACGGCTACGACCTTAACTCAGACCACTCTCCTATTTATTTGGTAACAAAACAACCATTCAGAACTGTACCAGCCTCACCACGAAATATACAGATTGGGACTATTTATCGATTCCAATATTAGGCACACTTCAATTGAGTCACCAGAATATATTGAGTGCGAGTCAGAAACATTTACTAAACTCATTCAAGAGCCATTATGGAATAGTACTCCAAAACAAGCAAATCCTGCTGCAAAGGCTACGTATCCAACAGAAATTGTTCAATCAATAAAACGTAAGAGGAAACTTAGGAAAAAATGGCAATTATCTCGATCGCCAGAAGATAGACGAAATTTCAACATAATTAGAAACTTCAATCAAAACAATTTAAAATTTTTTTTGGCCGATTTGACATATGGGTAAATCAAATTACTCATTATGGAAAGGTACTAAGCATTTTAAAAGACCTGTCATAGCAAAAGTTCCCATTAGATCAGAACATGGTACTTGGGCGAAAAGCAGTTCAGAAAAAGCGAATGTATTTGCTGACCATTTAAGAAAGATCTTATCAAATCCTTTTTCAAACGAAAATGCCGACTCCAGAGTGATATACAATGATACTAACATTTCATATATGCCAATTGAAAAAATTACCCTCAGAGAGTTATTTAAGACAGTTAACGGACTGAATAATAAGAAATCTGCTGGATACGACCTTATTAAAGCTGAGGTCCTAAAAAATTTACCCTATCAAGAATAGTAACTATTATGAATGCTGTGCTAAGACTTAAATACATAGCAAGCTGTTGATACCAAAACCTGGTAAAAGTCCACATGAACCAAAATCTTATCGCCCCATCTCGCTGCTTCCCCAAATAGGAAAGATTTTCTTTTTATGGCTTGAATCGAGCCAGTAGTTAGCGACTGAATATCATCCCAACCCATCAATTCGGATTCAGAAAAAAACATTCAACAATTGAACAAATCCACAGAGTAACACATGTCGTAGAAGAAGCTTTCGAAAAAAGAAGCTTGTTCTGCAATCTTCCATGATGTATCCCAAGCTTTTAATTGTATTTGGCATCATGGACTTATTCTTAAACTTAAGTCACTACTTTCACCAAACTATTGTGAAATTCTTCGCTCCTATTTGGAATGCAGGTATTTTAGAGTACGAGTACGTCTTGAAAATGAATACTCTAATTTGTTTCCCATTACTTCTGGTGTCCCTCAGGGCAGCATCCTGGGACCTCTATTATACTTAATATACACATACGATATCCCTATAGCAAACAATTGTTTTATAGGAACATTTGCCGACGACACGGTTATAATGGCAACTGGTAAAACTTCAACAGTGTAAATAAATGGACAAGTGATTGGGGACTTGTATTCATATTGAACTTATGCATACGCTCGTCGAACTTTATACTCACGTTTAGTTCATAAAATATTTGAGACATACTTAAAAAAACGAAAATTTCATTGGGCTGTGGAAAATTTCGCAAAAAGTAATAAAATGTAACTATTAACAAATAATTTTTTTACAATAAAAATAAGTTAAATTTAGAGTTAGTTTAACTACGGACATTTTTTTCTGTGTACATACATGCCGTTGTACATAAATCCAAATCAAATACCTTCAGCAAACTCAGCGAAATTCTTGGGCATGCTATTGGACTCAAAACTCAGCTGGTAGTACCACATTCAAAAAAAGCGGGAAGAATTGGAATTGAAACTACGCAATATGCATTGGATAATGGGAAGAAATTCAGTGCTTTCGATAGACAACAAGTTAATGCTATACAAACAAATTTTAAAGCCGATTTGGCTATACGGCATCCAACTATGTGGTTGCGCGAACAACACAGACATTAATAAAATACAAACATTTCATAATAAGGTGCTCCGAAAAATTTTAAGGTTTGTAAGAAACAGTGATCTCCACATAAATCTAAAGATGACTAATGTACGAGAAGAAATTACTGTACACGCAAAAAAAAAAACCACTTAAAGCTTGAACATCTTGAAAATATGGAAGCGAAGAAACTTAGTAACACTACTACCTACTCAACAAGACAACTCAACCGCTTTAAGCCGCACGATCTCATAAACAGATTCAATTAAATATAACTAGTTTTGTTCCCCAAAATATATATTAAATAGATTAAAATGTATTATTTAATTAAACTACTAGTTAGTCACATAATGAAGTTATCGAGACTAGTTATAGCATACATTTAAGCACTGCTTTTTTTTCATATGCTTAAATAAATAAAAAAATAAAAATCAACAAAAAATTAAAAATTCTCGTAATATACAAAACCATCTCAAATGAACTTCCATAGAAGTGAAAAAGTCAAACTGCACAGGTTCAAATCTCAGCGAAAATGATTTTTTAATGTTTTTTTTTAATTATTTTTTACTTTTCTTTTATTGATTTTCTATTGTTCTTTTGCGAAATTTAATTGTCGAAAACTTTAATTTTAACTTAAAACGACCTAATTCCGAACTTTCTAAGACGTGTCCAAAAGGACTGCATCAGAAGTGGAAAGAATCAATAGGGAATTTCGGGATGCACTTTAAAGGAAATGTTTGTGGACTTGTACAAAAAGACAGCATTGGAAGTGGAGAACATTAAGGGGCGTTCCGGGATTCTCTTTGAAAGAAATGTTTGTGGAACAACTTTCAATATTTTTTGCTGGGATTGAATAACGTATCGAATATAAAATAATTATGAAACCGTCTTTAAATTCGATCAAGACTGTTCCTTAACACACAAATAGAAAAGTCCATTCCCGATTCTGATTCCAATCCAAATGTGCATGTGAGCTTTTCGTCCATGAGGTGATATTTAGAATCAAGCATCACACAGTGGTTCCACATTATTTGGAAATAATTCTGCAATTTTTGAACGGATAAAAATAGGCATTGAAACTTGGTCACCTTGGCTGCATCACATTTTGTTTTAGCTGTTAGTGTGTGTATGTGTGAACATCTTTTATACACCGACAAAAAAGCAAACTGTTTTATAGGAAGAATAAACTAACTCGTACGAAAATTTTGCTACACATTTGGGATTTCCCCAAAGCGTTGTTAAAACCAGGCCTGTGGAGCCGGAGTCGAAGTCTTGGAGTCGGAGTCTGAAGATTTTGCTGGAGTCGGAGTCGTAAAATTTTGCTCGACTCCGACTCCGGCTAAACCAAATTTTTTAAAACACTTCTCATTTTTGTAACTAAGCAATCAATGTACAGCATGATTGTAAATGAAAATCAACTTCCAATTACGGCTATCTTTTTATGTTTCCTAGAATGTTAGACTAGCAGATGGGCTGGATCGATCCATTTTAATGCCCGTATCAATTTGTTTGAAATATTTCGAACAATCGATATTATTTTTATTTTAAGGCCATATACATATGTGAAATATTGACAGAAAATTTTTTCAAAGTTGTTTTTTATAGAAAATTTTGTCAAAATGTTATTTCTATAAAATGTGTTGTCAAAATTTTATTTTTATAGAAAATTGAGTCAAAATTTTGTTTCTTGCACAAACATTTTTTCAAAATTTTACATCTTTAAAAATTTAAGCCAAAATTTTATTTCTATAGAAAATTTTGCCAAAATTTTGTTTGTTACACAAAAATTTTTTCAAAATTTTATTTCTATTGATAATTTTATTTCTATAAAAAATTAAGTCAAAATTTTATTTCTATAGAAAATTTTGTCAAAATTTTATTTCTATAGAAAATTTAATCTAAATTTTGTTTCTGTAGAATATTTTGCAGAATTTTATTTACTACACAAAAATTGTTCTAAAGTTGTATTTTTATTGATAATTTTTTCAAAAATTTATTTCTATAAGAAAAAATTGTCAAATTTTATTTCTATAGCAAATTTTCTCAATTTGTTTTCTCACTGAAACTCAAAATTTTATTACTATAGAAATATTTTTTCTATATAAAATTTAGTCAACGTGTTATTTCTATAGAAAATTTAGTCAAAATTTTGTTTGTGAATATTTTGCAAAATTTTATTTCTATAGAAAATTTTGTTTGCTACACAATTTTTTTTAATTGTATTTCTATTGATAATTTTTTCAAACTTTTATTTCTATAAAAAAATTTTGCCAAATTTTATTTCTATAAAAATTTTATTCAAAATTTTATTTCTATATATTTGGTCAACATTTTATTTCTATATAAAATTTTGAAAAAATTTTATTTCTATAGAAAATTTAGTCAAAATTTTATTTACTATAGAAGTCTGATTTGAGATTTTATCAAAATGTAGATCTAAATACAAAGTTGTGCAGAGTATATTATAATCGGCCCGCCCGACTTTAGACTTTCCTTGCATTTTTATTTTTCGTTAAAATTGTGTTACGTCCCATAATGTTAGATTTAAATTTTATGTACATAGATTTTGTAGCAGTATATACAATTTTGTCTAAATCGATTCAGATTCAGATTCAAATTCATGCATATGGAAATATAAACTTTTATATAGCTCGCAACAAATTTAAAGGATTTGAGATAGTATCAATAATTTTGGTCCACAAATACATATACTGTTCGTATCTTCTCATATTATGATGGGTATTTTATATCATTACTTTATTTATTAAACATTGCCCTAAATTTGAAATATAGAGTTCAATTGGCATCTAATGTGAAATTGAGACCTTTTTTTGCACACATGAATAAAAACGATACTTTATATCGACTCACTTACGGTACCCCCACAATAGAACTACAAATTAGTGGTATTAAAATGAGATTTAGTTATATTACCCGGAGTCGACTCCGGAGTCGGAGTCAAGCTGATGAAAAATGCTGGAGTCGGAGTCGGAGTCGAGCAAAATTGGCTCGACTCCACAGCCCTCGTTAAAACCAGTAAAATTTATTGTCATGTTCTACCCTTTAACTGCAGTTCACGAAATTACACCCTCTAATAAAAGAAAATATTAACTAAAAGTTAAGAAGAAAATCATTGGCGCCAAATCATGATCATTTTAACCATACAGTAGTTCATTCTTACGTTTTTTGGGAATCGTACGACAATTTTCATTTGCTTACGTTCATATTGAACTTATGTTTACGGTTATTGAATTTATACTCACGTTTAGTTCATAAAATATTTGAGACATAGTTAAAAAAAGGAAAATTTCATTGGGCTGTGGAAAATTTCGCAAAAAGTAATTAAATTTAACTACTAACAAATAATTTTTTGACAATAAAACTAAGTTAAATTTAGCGTTAGTTTAACTACGGAAATTTTTCTATGTGTGGTTTGCGAAATATGGACCTAGGAGATCCCTTTTCAACCGGATTCGTTTTTACTTAGCTGCATTTACTACAAAATTATACGCATTCTAGAATAAAATTGTGTACCCCTGTGCTTCAGATTAAAAGTTGTATACTCCACAATTTGGAGTTTCAAACAAATACCGAATCTTGGTAAATTTTATCGACTTTTTGTTTGTTTCATAACATAAGGCGTCTTAAGTTTCTATTGGACATTTGTCATTCCATTATTAACATATCGAAATCTTTATCTCAGATCTCATAAAGTATATATATAGCATTTTAACATTAATGAAATCTTTTTGAAATTAAATAAAACTTTTTTAATTGCAAATGAAGCTTAAATCAAATGAATGAAATGACCCAGATCATTATTCGTATTTAGGTAAGATGACAGACGGTTTAAAAGTCCGTCAGCTAGTGAAGCACTAACGGAGCTTCATGAAATAACAAAAAAATATTTATTTTCACTTACTAAAGATAATTTCCTCTTTTGGAGGAGAAAATGTGACTTCGAAATTGCAACAATGTCTCTGGAGTCAATCGAAATTTAAGATAAATGCATTTTTGATGAAAAATACAAAATAAAATATACAATTTAAGAAATTTTCACCAATTCATGTATGTGTGCTTCTCTGTTTTAGGGCATTTAATTAACGTAGACAAAAAATCTAATTAATTAAATTAAAAAATTTAAGAGCAGTAAACTTTCTCATAATGAGGAAATTTTATCTAGAACATAATAATTATGCCCTGGAGGGCACAATCGCAAAAGGTTCGAATAAAACCTGGATAGATTTTCCTACTTGGTAATTTTGTTACCATGCTTTCCCAAGGCCAAGGAGCGATTCAAACAAAGAAAATAAATTTAGACACTATATTAGAATAGCAAATCTTTTTCGGGTTCATTGTTCTTTTTGATTAATCCAAAATGCAACTTGTAATCAAATATTTCGTACGTTCCATAACAGGGAATGATAAAAACTGACATCAAGGTGAGCAATAGAAAATAGAATGGGAATATCATAGTAAGAATTCAAAGGTTGGAGATTAATTCAGCTTAGAGAATAGCATTGTGATAAGGCATTTATGTCATATATAATTTAGGTATAAATAGACTTCAAATTCATTAAACTCAGTATGATTTCTCACCATGAAGTCGTTGACAGCAGTTGCTTTTGCCGTTGTGGCTCTGTTTGCTTGTGGCAGTACATCGAAGCACATTGAATCCAAGGTGGCCGACAAAGATTTCCTAATTAAACAAGTATTCTTCTTGGAAATTTTCCAACACATCTACCAGGATGATGTGTTTGTGACCAAGTACGATGACAGCTATGTAAGCTACAAACCCTGGAAACATTTGGAAGACTACCATCACACGGAACTTTTAACAGAGTTCTTTGAATTGTGGCAACACAAACCTCTACACGATGATGAAGTATTTACTCCTATTACTGAGAGATTCGAAGAATATGCTCATGGTTTGGCCCGAGTTTTCTACTATGCCAAAGACTGGATGACATTCACTCATGCCGTCTACTGGGCTCGCATGCACGTCAACAAGCCTCTATTTGTTTACAGCTTGACGATAGCTTGTCTAAATCGCGAGGACTTGCAAGGTATTACCTTACCAGCCATTTACGAGATCCTGCCCTGGTATTTCTTCGATGTTGAAACTTTGGAGAAGGCCGAACGTTTCAAGATGCATGGTTTCCATAATGTCAAGAAACTGGATAAAGCCTACAATGTGGTCATCAAGTCCAACTACAGCAATGTATATGGAGAAATGAACTATGAAAATGTTATGGCCTACTATACCGAGGATATAGGCTTCAATGCCTTCTACTACTATCACAACATCGATTATCCCTACTGGGGTAAGGGCCCCGTGGGCCGAGAACTCGTGAAAGATAAACGTGGTGAGCTGTATCTGTATTTGCATCAGCAACTCTTGGCTCGCTACTATCTGGAACGTTTGTCAAATGACTTGGGTGAGATTCCTCACTTCAATATGTACGAGCACTACGACTACGGTTATTCCAGCAACTTGCGCTACTATCAAGGTGTCAGTTTCCCCAGTCGTCCAAATGGCTATAGCTTCTATCATCCTGAAAACTACGAAGTCGTTAGGGATATACACTTCTATACCACCCGCATTGCTGAATACATTGACACCACCAAGGATGATTATCGTGTGGCTGTAGAGAAATTGGGCAACATGCTGCAAGGCAATATGGATAGTGTAGATCTGAAGAAATTCGGTAGTCTGGATACTTTGTATCGTGATTTGGTAAATGATGGTCGTCCTTATGGTAAATATGGAGAACATTTGCCAGGTCCCCTGATGCACTATGAGACATCTTTGCGTGATCCCATCTTCTATTCCATCTACAAGGACATTATTGAATATTACTGGAGATTGGCAAGTCATTTCCCCGAATACAAACATGAGGACTTGGTGTTCCCTGGTGTATCCATTGATAAGGTTCATGTTACAGACAGTTTGTACACCTTCTTCGAGTACTTCGATGCCGACATTAGCAATGCTGTCAATGTGGGAGCTGTTAGTGGAGATGTGGTCGGTGATGATCTTTATAAATTTGGTCGCAGCTCTGTCTATCATGGTGAAAGTTTTGTCATAAAGGCTCGTCAATTGCGTTTAAATCACCAGCCCTTCGAAATCACCCTGGATGTGACCTCAAACAAGGACCAAAAAGCTATTGTGAAGATATTCATTGGTCCCAAATATGATGATAATGGTCACAAATTGCATTTGGAAGAGAACTACATGAACTTCTTCGAGTTGGACCACTATGTTGTTGACTTGGTTGCCGGTGTCAATCATCTCAAGCGTAGTTGTGAAGAATTCGGTATGTGGGTTGATGATCGCACTACCTATTTCGAGCTATACCAAAAGGTTATGCATGCCACCTACTCCGACTACAAGTTCCCATTGGATCAGAAACAAGCTCATTGTGGTGTGCCTAGACGTATGATGTTACCGAAGGGTAAGAAGGGTGGTATGCCATTCCAGTTCTTCTTTATGGTCTTCCCCTATCATGCTCCTGCTGTCGAGCAATATTCCACTTATGATCCTGTTATCAGCTGTGGCGTTGGATCCGGCAGTCGCTATCTCGACTCTTTGCCCTTCGGATTCCCCTTCAATCGTCCCGTTGTTCATGGCTATCACTTTAATGTGGACAACTTTAAATTCCACGATGTTAAGATTTACCACAAGGAAGATACCACCAATGTGGTTTAGAAATCTCAAAAAAAGAAATGTTTGGATTTATTTCATGATATTTGGAATTCGTGTAGAATAAGGAGAGAAATTGTATTTGAATAATAAAATGTAATAACGACATTGAATTTGGACAAACTAAAATTTTTACATTTACCCTAATTTCATGAAGCATTTAATCAAGGTTAGCTAACCTATTATTAAACCATACAACTGATGTGTAAGTAATTCTTCCTACACAGAAAAAAATATAGCCAAAATATTTCCAATTAAAAAGTTAATGAAGTTGAACATTTTTTCAATTAATAAATTAATTGATACAATTAACTATGTAATCATGATAGACACATTAAGTTAATTTAGTCAATGATTGAACATTTTTAATTAAAAATGTATTTCAAACAATCAAATGCCAAAATCTAAATAAAAACTAAAATCAATTCCGAAAATAATTGAAAATAGTTACCTTTTTTAATTAATAAATTAATTGAGTTTTGCAATCAACATCAAATAAATTTTTAATTGAATCAATTAAAAATTAATTGAAATTTGCTAATGAAATCAATAAATTGTTTAATCAAGAAATTTTCTATACCCAATTAAAACTGTGATTGATATTATCATTTTTGTGATTGAAGACATTTCAACTAAAAAATTAATTGGATCAATTAATTTCGTGATTGAATCAGAAAAAATTTTTTTTTGTGTATGTACCCACATGCTTCTTAGGAATATAACGCATAAAGATTTCCAATTAGCTAACAACTAAAATATCTCAAATTTATTGTTGGTTAACTGGCACTTTAAACCTAATGGAGGTACATGCAAATACCTTAACTGTTTTAATTTTACACACAAAAAAATTTCATTAAAATTGAGCTGATCCACCGATTTGGCTTGCGGAGCCTCTAAGAGAAGGAAATTTCATCCGATCCGGCTGAAATTTGGTACGTGGTGTTAGTAAATGGTCTCTACCAAACATGCAAAAATTGGTCTACATCGGTCGATAATTATATATAGCCCCCATATAAACCGATCCCCAGATTTGGCTTGGGGAGCCTCTAAGAGAAGCAAATTTCATCCGATCCGGCTGAAATTTGGTAAATGGTGTTAGTATATGGTCTTCAACGACCATGCAAAAATTCGTCCACATCGGTCTATAATTACATATATCCCCCATATAAACTGATCCCCCGATTTGGCTTACGGAGCCTCTAAGAGAAGTAAATTTAATCCGATCCGGCTGAAATTTGGTACGTGATGTTAATATATGGTATCCAACAACCATGCAGGAATTGGTTCATATCAGTCCATAATTATATATAGCCCCCACATAAACTGATCCCCAGATTTGACTTCCGGTGCCTATTGGAGAAGCAAAATTCATCCGATCTGGTTGAAATTTGGTACGTGGTGGTGGTATATGACCATACCAAAAGTGGTCCATATTAGTCCATAATCATATATAGCCCCCATATAAACCGATCCCGAGGTTTGGTCTTGGAGGAGCAAATTTCATCCGAGTCAGTTCAAATTTGGTACATTGTGGTAGTATATGGCCGTTAACAACCATGCCGAACTAGGTCCATATCGGTCTATAGTTATATATAACCCTCAGATAAAGCGATCCCCAATCACACAAAAATTGGTCCATATCAAGTTCATAATTTTATATAGCCCCCATATAAGCGACCCCCATATTTCAATTCTGGCTCTCTACGTACCGTGCAAAAGTCCATATCGTCCATATACCTCTTTGTCTAATATATACCACGTATGAACTAACTCACAATTTAGAAAACGATGTGAAGAAGATTTAAGACATCACAACCAAATTAATTCGATTGTGGATGAAAGTCTTTCGTAGAAGTTTCTACGCAATCCATGGTGGAGAGTACGTAAGATTCCGCCAGGCAGAACTTACGGCCGTATACTTGTTATACTTAGGATTCATCAACCCTGACATCAAAGTCTATGCGACTTATTATCAGGAAACCATGTTGGAAGATAATTTGGGGCCATGGGCGCATTCACTGAAAAAACAGTGAACCCTCCAGGAAGAAAACTTTCGGTTAATTTTAGAAAATTTTGAATATTTGTAGAAAATTTAAACTAAACAGTATTACAAACGATGGCATCACACCGATGTCATAAAAGTAATTAAATATTTTTCGACAAATACAAGAAAATTTATTTGACATAACTAAGTTGTTTCACTTGTTAAAGAAAATTTTGTAGTTTGAAGAAAAAACTTGGAGTTCAAAATTGCAAGAATGTCTTTAGTTACATACGAAGTTCACGATGGACGCATTTTTGGTAAAATTTACAAATTTAAAGAAATTCTGAACTATTTTGTGGAAGACACGAATTAATTAATCTTTATGCTTCATTTGAGTATATTTTTTTCCTCGGGTTTAGTTAATTTAACTAACGTACACAAAAAAGTATTAGAGTAAAGAAACCTTTCTCCAAACATAATATTTCTATGAACTAAAATAAAGTTAAATTGTATTTAGTGAAATAGATAGTTCACTTTTTTTGAGTGTTGTGAACGTAACAGCTTCTCATTAAGTAGACGTGGCTAAAAAATCATGTTAGAAAAGTATACACTAAAGATGGTTTGGCGAACAAAATTGTGACCACTTAGGGTAAATAAATATGGCACCGTGTATCATTTTGAAATTCAAAATATTTTTTTTTTTGTCTCCACTGTGAATGAACAAAAATTTAATATTGAAATGCAAATGTTTACAGTCAAATACAAATCTTCTTTATAAAACAAAGAAATGGAAGAATCTTAATACCAATGCCTTCTTGTCGTTGACAAGAAGCCAAAGGATTTCGACATCAACTGCAACAAAGCAGACATCACTGCCCAATAAAATGGTGGTATTGCACATAAACGGTGACAGCAAACGTTTAGACGATAATACACAACACACACACAGAGATCCCCTGCACAGATGCAGGAGCAAAGAATCACTTTTCAGGAAGCGGAAATCAGGAGGAGATTTTAACTGCATTTGAAATGTTCCATTTAAGATTTTGGCCATCAAGCGAAGCCAACGAAAACAGGCTGCCTAGTATTGAAGCAGCAGAAAGACATCCCGCGTTTACTTGCACTCTGGGTTAGTTTCCATTGATGTCTTAAATATTTATAGCCATTTCATGGCTATCTCTGGCGGCAGAGACATGAGCATTGTGGCAACTCGACTGTGGCATGAAAATGATATGGCGTCATCTAATTTGGCGACATATTTTCCATTGGCTCTGAGAATAGGATTCTCGGCGGGAGTTTGTAAGACTTGAGCACAGAAGTATGGCTGTTAAGCGTCAACACCAGCTACATTTTCGAAACAAAGAAATGGAACGAATTAAGAAAATTTGTTTTGAATATGGCCAAATCAAATGTTACCGAATATATCAACATTGTCCGATTGGTTTTGTGTGAACTCGTGTATGTGTTTTTTGTGAGGGTGTTTACTATTCAAATCATAGAGGAAAAAAACATTCCACAAAACTGACGATGTAATCTTAATAGGAGACTGCCAAGATGAACGCCTCCTCGATTTATATGATGGCAGAAAATGTTTCGTTTTTTTCATTATCGTTTTTGGCTTTCTTGATATTTTGTGCAACATTGTCAAAGCCACCCGCAAATGTGACGCCATTTAATAGCAATAAATTATGAAAAATTTAATAAAACCAGAGATATTATTTTAAATTATTACTATTTGCTTATTACATTCACAGAAAATTCCATCAAAATTGAGTCAATGCCCACCAAAACAAAAAATCGGATCAGATGCAATAAATGTTACAGGGTTTAATCTAAGTTTAACCCTAGAAAGCTAACCTACGTCTGGGACACGTACACTAATAGAAAAAATTACGTTCCGAAATCGTGAAGTGAATGTAACAAATTGAAACGGAAACGTAAGGGCTATGGAACGGAAGGTAATGCATGAACATTTTATTAAGTAGAAAGGAGAATTTTATTGTTCAAGGGGAAATATATTAGAATAATGAAAAATTATTTTTTGTGTGACGAGATTTTTTTGTCGTAATTAATGTCGCTAAAAAAATAAATAATAAAAAAACTTGTAAATCTAATTGCCATAGGAATGCAATATTACTTTCCATTAGTTCTTAGTTTGCGGTTTCATAGTAGCACCATTAAAGGCCATTACCGTAAGCTTTGTTCCAATTTACCCAACCAATTTCAATCTCCAATAATTGGATTCGTATTCAAATAATATGCCAACTCACCCTTTCACATTTTTGTAAACCTCACATAACGTTGTCTTATCAGATGTAGTTCACCACTTAAAATTTCTGAAAATTCGAAAACAAAGTGGAATTTAATTGAATCACGGCCTCTTAAGCCATTAATGATTTATGAAATTATTCGCAAAATAAAGAAAACGGAAATCAGATTAAAATACAGCTTAATTGAGCAAAGCATGGTGAATATTTTCATTTTAGCTTTGCTCTACTTCGAAACAAGCTGAAATTAATTATGAAGCGAAGCAAAAACTAAGGGCCTATGAAAGTTATTAAACAATTAATGAACCATTGAGCGATAACCCAGTACTTAGAAAGAACCGAAAAAAACACAAACAAATAAATACGAAGACCACCCTAAAGAGCATGGATAAGCAAACCTTTGGCAAAGACGGAACGAATAATGAGGAGTTCTTGGATATGATTTTTCCGTATATCTCCTACTGTTTGCTTAAATTTGTTAATTTGTGGCAATTAGTTGAGATAAAAATCTATTTAATTGGCTTACAAGACCAACATGAAAATATACCCAATAGAAACTTGGCAGAGAGTATCCAAAGCATGGTCTAGTAGGCCAATTGAAGAAGATTTTAGTGTGTAGAGCATTACTTGCGTCTTACTCCTCTACTGGTTATTGTTTACTCACATGAAACAAGATTCAAAGAAAGCTCTATTAAATATTTTAATATGTTGGAGGAAATACAGTGGCTCAAAATGTATGATTGTACTCATCCGACAAATTTAGGATATTTTTTTTTATTTCAATGAAAAACAAGTATATACGGCCGAAAGTTCGGCCAGGCCGAATCTTATGTACCCTCCACCATGGATTGTGTAGAAACTTCTACGAAAGACTGTCATGCACAATCGAATTACTTGGGTTGTGGTATCTTAAAACTTCTTAACATCGTTTTCTAAATTGTGAGTTAGTCCAAAAAAGGTATGTATAGGTAAGTCTACAAATAATTACGAATCGATATGGACTTTTGCATGGCACGCAGAGAGCTAGAATTGAAATATGGGGGTCACTTATATGGGGGCTATATACAATTATAAACTTGATATTTACCAATTTTTGTGTGATTGGGGATCGATTTATCTGAGGGCTATATATAACTATAGACCGATATGGACCTAGTTAGGCATGGTTGTTAACGGCCATATACTAGCACAATGTACCAAATTTCCACTGACTCGGATGAAATTTGCTCCTGCAAGAGGCTCCAAAAACAAACATCGGGATCGGTTTATATGGGGGCTATATATGATTATGGACTGATATGGACCACTTTTGGCATGGTTGTTAAATATCATATATTACCACCACGTACCAAATTTCAACCAGATCGGATGAATTTGGCTTCACCAAAAGGCACCGGAGGTCAAATCTTGGGATCGGTTTATATGGGGGCTATATATAATAATGGACTGATATGAACCAATTCATGCATGGTTGTCATCATCAACGAATCGGATGAATTTTGCTCTTCCACGTGGCTCCGGAGATCAAATCTGGGGATCAGTTTATATGGGGGCTATATATAATTATGGACCGTTTTCGACCAATTTTTGCGTGGGTGTTTGAGGCCATATATTAACACCACGTACCAAATTTCAACTGAATCAGATGAATTTTGGTCTTCCAAGAGGTTCCGGAGGTCAAATCTGGTGATCCGTTTATATTAGGGCTATATATAACTATGGACCGATGTGGACCAATTTTTGCATGGTTATTAGAGACCATATACCAACACCATGTACCAAATTTCAGCCGGATCGGATGAAATTTGCTTCTTTTAGAGGCTGCGCAGGCCAAATCGGGGGAACGGTTTATATGGGAGATATATATAATTATTGATATATGGGGGTTTATATAAAATTTGCTTAGTTGTTAGAGACCATATAGTTACACCATGTACCAAATTTCAACCGGATGAAATTTGCTTCTCTTAGAGGCTCCGCAAGCCAAATCGGGGTATCGGTTTATATGGGGGCTATATATAATTATGGACCGATGTGGACCAATTTTTGCATGGCTGTTAGAGATCATATGCTGACACCATGTACCAAATTTCAGAAATATCGCATGAAATTTGCTTCTCTTAGAAGCTCCGCCAGCCAAATCTGGGGATCGGTTTATATGGGGGCATACGTAAAAGTGGACCGATATGGCCCATTTGCAATACCAACTGACCTACATCAATAACAACTACTTGTGCCAAGTTTCAAGTCGATAGCTTGTTTCGTTCGGAAGTTAGCGTGATTTCAACAGACGGACGGACGGACATGCTCAGGCCGACTCAGAATCTCACCACGACGCAGAATATATATACTTTATGGGGTCTTAGAGCAATATTTCGATGTATTACTAACGGAATGACAAAGTTAATATACCCCCATCATATGGTGGAGGGTATAAAAAATTAAGAAAAAGACAGTTCTCTGGAACGAAACTTTGGAAAAACGTTATAAATTATTTTCTTTAAGATAAAATAAATCCGAATTTATGACCAGCTTGACAACAATTGTATTTAATCTTTTTTATTTGCTTTTAAAGAAAATTATTTGTCCAAAATTGCGTTTCTCTAAAATGTTGCTCTTCGGAAAAAAACTCTTCTTGAGTTTAATATTTTCTAAAAATACTTAACCAATTTACTTCATATAGTCATATATATAGTATAAGATGAAAATGTACGACAATATTCGCAAAGTATTAACGTTTTTTTGAAAAAATACGCTTTTAAATTTTAACTACACGCAGAGAAGGAATATTATCACCCCGAACATGTTTCAAGAGCAAAATGTTATTTGGACGGGAAGCATGGAACATTTTTGTCGCCATAATGTTGTTTTTTCGGTAAACATATGCATGGTTGCCGAAATCAGATACATAATTTTCGAGAAAATAACATGGTTGCATGTTCCATATTCACCGTCCAAAAAAAAACATTTTGCTCTTGAAACATGTTTAGGATTCATATTCCTTCTCTTGTACTAGTTCATTTTTAACTTTCTGGCTAATAACATTTTCATCCATATTTTTCACACTTCCACGAAGGGTCGAACCGCAGACCATACGTTTCTACACTATCCTGCTTTTTCTGGTCTTTAAAAACATTACCCATAATTTTCATTTATAAATCCAGACTACAAAGAAGTTCTTTGAAGTAATGTCTTCGAAAATTGTTCCTAGTTCTGAATAAATTTTAGCTTTAGGGGCGATTACAATAATAATACACATTTGGGGAAAAGTTGACCCCTGTTCAACAGAATTTTTGTTTATGAAAAGATATCCAATAAAAAAGCGAATCACTTAACCCTACAGACAAAACGGCTTCACTAAATTTAATCGAGTTTTGGTCCAGTCGAGGTCGTATTTTATGCATATACACAAAAATAATTCATTCCTCCCTAACTAAATCCACAACAAACTATCATCGTTTACCATTTGCTTTTCGCTGTAAAGAACTTTATTGTAAAGAAACGTATATACACATTGTGATAGACGTTGACCCTTTTATATATATAAAAATATATACATTTTTGTAATTTTGTTCTTCTCTCATATCTTAATCAATTCTACGTTGTTTATGTAGTTCTCATTTTTTTTTTTTTGTCTAATACAAATAATGTAGAAATATGAAATTTTTCAGATTTTATTATTCTTCCAGAGGCAGAATTGAACCGCGGACCATATAGTTTGTAAACAAGGATACTATCCTTTAAACAATAAAGCTGTTATTGTCATCGACAAAAAATTATTGCTATAACTATCAACGCCCAAGCAACACATACAGTCCAACAGATCTATTTATGGACCACATTGTTTTGTACACACAAGCCGATTCTAAGAAACTTTATTAGGGAAAACAAAACCCCTTTAGTCTGGCCCATTTATTATGAACGAACAAACTACAACTTTTGGAAACGGAAATAATGTAATTTTACATATATATTACAAAATATATGAAAAATTACGTTTCATAGTACTGAATTCAAAGGAAGGAACTGTTATTTTGCAAAATAAATTACTTTTTATTATGTAACAAAAATTGTTTTTTGTTGATAAAGATTTGAATGTTCGAATAGTGTGAATGGTACTGCTGATCTCAGCAGAAAAGTCCATCAAAAAGCCAATGCTAAATTTTACTTATGGCGTTTTCTTTTCTTGTAAAAAATGCACACTTTTTTTGCATTTTGCCCGGAAAATTTACTCTTTAGGTTCTTTTCTAAAAAAACAGGCAAAAGTGCGAAAAGGCTTCGAATTCTGTTGTGAAAATAGCGCCACGCATAGAGGCAAATTACGGGCATTTTCAGCACTGCCAACAAACGAGAGTGCTGCCATTGCCCTGTTTCCTTCTTTGAATTCTTTTCTGCCCGCTGAAATGATAGCATTTTTTTAGGTTGCTGGTAACATTTTAAAAATGCGCATTCTGTACAGACAAAATGAAGGTAAAGCACTTTTTTCAGAAAAGAAAACACCATTAGTTTTATTGAAATAAAAATTATTCGGTTTTAGTTCAATTTTCTAAATTGTTTAATTTTCCACAGTTCAATACAATTTAACCTCTTACAAGTATGTCTCAAAATACTGAGAACTACAACAACGACCCTACAAATAACTTTAATGAGTTTAATTAAAGTAGAAGATAATTTTCAATTCGATATGGTGCTAAAGATTTTTTTTATGTCGTAAACCATTTTTATTTCGTAAACCAACATTTGTGGAAATTTCAAAAAGTGGAGTACAATTTAATTTACATTACACACGAGGTAGTCCATTTTTTCTGATAAACTAATTTCATTTTTGTGATGGTTAGGTTAGGTGGCAGCCCGATGTTTCAGTCTCACTTAGACTATTCAGTCCATTGTGATACCACATTAGTGAACTTCTCTCTTATCATTGAGTGCTGCCCGATTCCATGTTAAGCTCAATGACAAGGGACCTCATTTTTATAGCCGAGTCCGAACGGCGTTCCACATTGCAGTGAAACCACTTAGAGAAGCTTTGAAACCCACAGAAATGTCACCAGCATTACTGAGGTGGGATAATCCACCGCTGAAAAACTTTTTCGTGTTCGGTCGAAGCAGGAATCGAACCCACGAACTTGTTTATGCAAGGCGGGCATGCTAACCATTGCACCACGGTGGCTCCCTATTTTTGTGATACTTTTCTGAAAATTTTTCCTATGAAAGCGGAAATATTTTAGAATTTGAGCCGATTTATTGCAATTTTAATTATAATAAATATGCAAATAAAATAAATAAATAATTTTAGAATTCTTAACCTTCTAATGCCCCAAATTTTTTTGCCGGCTGATTAAATATTCAATGTTAACGACACAAAAGCAAGAAAACGAAACAAGAAAAATTTATGCGGTAAAATTCAGTATATGCAGCAAAGCCTCGATTTTATTAAGTTTTCTTTTTATTTTACCCATTTTTGTTGTCTTAAGGTGTGTTTTACTAAAAGCTTCCTGATTTTACGAAGCTTGCCTAAAGGCGGGATTGGGCATTAGAGGGTTAAGGCAGATTACACCTACAGAAAAAAAATGAACGAGGTGCACGTTTCAAAATGATCCGTTCATGGAAGTGAATCAACACATTTCAAACATTCAAAACATTTTTCTTTTTTTTTCAGTTTAAATATTCTAACTCTTACCTATAACCCCATTGCCCTTTCCAGTTACAGTTTCTGATGCAGTGTATTAAATCCATTCTCAGATAGAATTCTTAGTAAACCCTTGAATGCCTATTTAATATTTGTGTTTATATTAAAAATCAGTTTCTGTTGCTCTCTCCTGTTCCTGCTGCTGCGTTTGTATTGGATCCATTGGGCATCTGTAGTTGTTATTGCTTTATTAAACATTTCCTACGGTAAATGTGAGATTTGAATTTGAGCTGATGTGTTTGTTGTTGTGCGTATCGTTATTTGTACACGTCTGCTGTGGGAAGCTGTGCTGGTGTGCATATTTGTTGAGAATATTAGAGGCATTAGTGTGGTAAATATTTTGGAATATTGGCTTTTAAGAGGAATAAAGTTAATTGTTTTAGCTACCACAAGTAGATATACATCAAAACCACCAACAGCGCAAACACTCATCGATGCACAAACATACAGACACACATACACCCACAATGATGGCTTTAAGAAGAATAAATACGAACATTGCTACAATTATAAGGGAAATTTAAATTTTATCATATGTCGCTGAGTTCTATACGTGGTGTATATTCAACCATACTGAACGATCAAATTTCAACGGTTTAGCCACGACAAAGGAAAGACTTTAGAAATTATTATACACGACAAAGGAAAGACTTGAGAAATTATTACACACAGTTTTTGTTGCGAAAAAAAACATGTAGTCCAAAGTCCTTATGGTAATGTGAATCGATTTTGTTTGTCTAAGAACATATTGGCTTTAATAATGCTGACAAATTCTTTAAACGAATAAAATAAAATTTGTACGCAAAAATGAGGTACGCAAAACTCAAATTTTTTATATACTTGTTTCGCCTTTCTTTAATTCTTCGCTTTATTGGCTCGGGAAAACTACCAAAATTATTAGAATAAAGACAAAATCTTTGTAACCGGCGGACATAACATGGACCATTTACAATACCATTTGATCTACAAAAAACAAGAAAAACAACTATTTGTAGCCATATTTCACGCCAATAGATTCTATCATTCGAAAGTTAGCGTGATTTCAACAGACAAACGGACATTGCTTGGTCCACATGAAATTTACCACGACCCAGAATATAAATATATAATTATTGATTATTTTTTTATCTACATCCAAAAAAGAAATCAATTAAATTTGTAATCGAAAAAAATCTAGTTAAATATACAGAAACAAATTTTAATAACAGGTTGGCTGATAAGTCCCCGGTCTGACACATAGATGGCGTCGCTAGTATTAAATGCATATTATTTTTATATAGTACCAACCTTCAAATGATTCGTGTCAAAATTAGACGTCTGTAAGTCAAATAATTTGTAAGATAGAGCGTCTTTTGTGAAGCAACTTTTGTTATTGTTAAAAAAATGAAAAAAAAGGAATTTCGTGTTTTGATAAAATACTGTTTTCTTAAGGGGAAAAATACGGTGGAAGCAGAGAGTTTCCGGACTCTGTCCCAGGGAAATCAACAATAATTGATTGGTATGCAAAATTCAAGCGTGGTAAAATGAGCACGGAGGACGGAGAACGCAGTGGACGCCCGAAAGAGGTGGTTACCGACGAAAACATCAAAAAAATCCACAAAATGATTTTGAATGGCCGTAAAATGAAGTTGACCGAGATAGCAGAGGCCGTAAAGATATCAAAGGAACGTGTTGGCATAAGCGTAGTAAGGCCTCTGGGGGGAGGGCTTAGCCCCCTCCAGAAAAAAATTAGCCGCCCACTAGAATGTGAAAACTTATATATGATTTTCCATTATATATTGTTACTGTAGTATTGATAGGGGGGCTATAGCCCCCCTGGTTAAAAATGTCTAGATACGGCAATGCGTGTTGGTCATATCATTCATCAATATTTGGATATGCGGAAGCTCTGTGCAAAATGGATGCCGCGCGAGCTCACATTTGAGCGGTGTTTGCAGCTGCTAACTCGTAATACACCCGAGTTTTTCCGTCGATATGTGACAATGGATGAAACATGGCTCCATCACTACACTCCTGAGTCCAATCGACAGTCGGCTGACTGGACAGCGACCGGTGAACCGTCTCCAAAGCGTGGAAAGACTCGAAAGTCCGCTGGCAAAGTAATGGCCTCTGTTTTTTGGGATGCGCATGGAATAATTTTTATCGATTATCTTGAGAAGGGAAAAACCATCAACAGTGATTATATGGCGTTATTGGAGCGTTTGAAGGTCGAAATCGCAGCAAAACGGCCTCATATGAAGAAGAAAAAAGTGTTGTTCCACCAAGACAACGCACCGTGCCACAAGTCATTGAGAACGATGGCAAAAATTCATGAATTGGGCTTCGAATTGCTTCCCCACCCGCCGTATTCTCCAGATCTGACCCAGCAACTTTTTCTTGTTCTCAGACCTCAAAAGGATGCTCGCAGGGAAAAAATTTGGCTGCAATGAAGAGGTGATCGCCGAAACTGAGGCCTATTTTGAGCCAAAACCGAAGGAGTACTACCAAAATGGTATCAAAAAATTGGAAGGTGTTCTAATCGTTGTATCGGTCTTGAAGGGAATTATGTTGAATAATAAAAACGAATTTTGACAAAAAAATGTGTTTTTATACCCTCCACAATAGGATGGGGGGTATATTAACTTTGTCATTCCGTTTGTAACACATCGAAATATTTCTCTAAGACCCCATAAAGTATATATATTCTGGGTCGTGGCGAAATTCTGAGTCGATCTGAGCATGTCCGTCCGTCCGTCCGTCTGTTGAAACCACGCTAACTTCCGAACGAAACAAGCTATCGACTTGAAACTTGGCACAAGTAGTTGTTATTGATGTAGGTCGGATGGTATTGCAAATGGACCATATCGCTCCACTTTTACGTATAGCCCCCATATAAACGGACCCCAAAATTTGGCTTGCGAAGCCTCTAAGAGAAGCAAATCACAATGGACTGAATAGTCTAAGTGAGCCTGAATCTTAATCGGGCTGCCACTTTAACCTCACCTTAACCCAAAGAGAAGCAAATTTCATCCGATCCGGCTGAAATTTGGTACATGGTGTCAGTATATGGTCTCTAGCAACCATGCAAAAATTGGTCCACATCGGTTCATAATTATATATAGCCCCCATATAAACCGATCACCAGATTTGACCTCCGGAGCCTCTTGGAAGAGCAAAATTCATCTGATTCAGTTGAAATTTGGTACGTGGTGTTAATATATGGCCTCAAACTCCCATGCAAAAATTGGTCGAAATCGGTCCATAATTATATATAGCCCCCATATAAACCGATAGGGAGCCACCGTGGTGCAATGGTTAGCATGCCCGCCTTGCATACACAAGGTCGTGGGTTCGATTCCTGCTACGACCGAACACCAAAAAGTTTTTCAGCGGTGGATTATCCCTCCTCAGTAATGCTGGTGACACACAATGTGGAACGCCGTTCGGACTCGGCTATAAAAAGGAGGTCCCTTGTCATTGAGCTTAATATGGAATCGGGCAGCACTCAGTGATAAGAGAGAAGTTCACCAATGTGGTATCACAATGGACTGAATAGTCTAAGTGAGCCTGATACATCGGGCTGCCACATAACCTAACCTAACCTAACCATATAAACCGATCCCCAGATTTGACCTCCAGAGCCCCTTGGAAGAGCGAAATTCTTCCCATTCGGTTGAAATTTGGTACGTGATGTTAGTAAATGGTATCCAACAGCCATGCAGGTATTGGTTCCTATCAGTCCATAATTATATATAGCTCCCATATAAACCGATCCCCAGATTTGACCACCGCTGCCTTTTGGAGAAGCAAAATTCATCCGATCTGCTTGAAATTTGGTACGTGGTGGTAGTATATGATATTTAATAACCATGCCAAAAGTGGTCCATATTGGTCCATAATTATATATAGCCCCAATTTAAACCGATTCCCAGATTTGGTTTGCGGATCCTCTAAGAGAAGCAAATTTCATCCGATCCGGCTGAAGTATGGTACATGTTATTAGTATATAGTCTCTAACAACCATTCAAAAATTTGTCCATATCAGTCCATAATTATATATAGCCCCCATATAAACCGATCTCCAGATTTGAACTCCGGAGCCTCTTGGAGGAGCAAAATTCATCCGATCCGGTTCAAATTTGCAACGTGGTGTTAGTATATGGCCGCTTATAACGATGCCAAAATTGGTCCATATCGGTCTATAGTTATATATAGCCGATCCCCAATCACACAAAAATTAGTCCATATCGGTTCATAATCATGGTTGACATTCGAGTCAAAAATAATCCAGCAAAATTTTATTTCTATAGAAAATTTTGTCAAAATTTTATTTCTATAGAATATTTTGTCAAATTTTATTTCTATAGAAAATTTTGGCAAAATTTTATTTCTATAGAAAATGTTGTCAAAATTTTAATTCTATAGAGAATGTTGTGAAAATTTTAAATCTTTTGAAAATTTTGTCAAAATTTTATTTCTATAGAAAATTTTGTCAAAATGTTATTTCTATAGAAAATTTTTTACAAATTTTATTTCTATAGAAAATGTTGTCAACATTTTTTTTATAGAAAAATTTGTCAAACTTAATTATATACGTATTTACCCAAGTAATTCGATTGTGGATGACAGTCTTCGGTAGAAGTTTCTACGCAATCCATGGTAGAGGGTACATAAGCTTCGGCCTGGCCGAACTTACGGCCGTATATACTTGTTTTTTTTTTTTTTTTTATCTACATACAAAAAGAAACCAATTAAATTTGTAATCGACTTAATTAAAAAATCTGGTTAAATATACAGATAAAGTTTTAAATATATTATAACATGGTTTTGTCGTAGGCTGAGATAGACCAGTAGTTGTCCAGGATTACATTTAAGGACCCACAAACCTTAAAATTAAAACACACGATTTATGCCTTAATAGGTTGAACAGTACAGGTTTTATTGATGGTTATTTTATCGTATATACGTACAATAATAATTCGTTTTATAAGCTTGGAATTCAGGGATGTTGTAGATATTCGTTGCTGAGGCTCACTGTTGATTTGACGACCGTGAAGACGAGCTAGGTTCGTTGATTTGGGTTTTATTGTTGTCGATTCGTTTAAAGGTTGTCGGCCACCGTTCGGTGATTCGGGCTGTTTGTTAACGATCTGTTCGGTTGTCGTTAACGATCCACTGAATCGGCGTTCGTGGACGATGCTTCGGTATTGGTAAGTCGGAATTGTCGTAGTTGATTTGGCGACGTTGACTAGTCGGTTGTTGATTAGGTTTTTGTGGTTCGTGGTTGTCGTTGGTTCGGGTATCGTGGTTGACGATTCGTTAATTCGAGTCTGTCGTTAACGATCCATTGACACAGCGTTCGGTAGTTAAGGATTGTCTTTGACGATTCGTTGTCGTTGACTGTTCGGTTGATAAGTCGGTTCGGAGATGCAGGCTTGTCTTCAACGATTTGTTTCGGTAGTTCAGGTTTGTCGTTGAGGATTCGTGCTTGATTGTCGATTTGGTAACTCAAGGTTGTCGGTAATTCGGGGTTGTTGTTGACGATGTCTTGATAGGGTGGTCGTTGATAGGTTGATTTCGTGATCGTTGCTTTCTCGATGATGAGATGCTGGTGGTTCGTTGATTGTTATTCGTTGATTGTAGTTCGTCGATCCGGTGCTCGTTGGCTGCTTGGTGATTCGTTGAAGCTTCGTTGTTCGGTTGGTAAACTAATACTAAGGGAAGATACACGAATGTAGAAGCAAGCTAATGGCCGAAGCGATCAGTGCGGAAGCAAGCGAATGCTGAAGCAAGCTAATTGCCGAAACAATTAGTGCGGAAGCAAGCTAATTGCCTAAGCAATTAGTGCGAAAGCAAGCGAATGCGGAAGCAGCTAATTGTCGAAACAATTAGTGCGGAAGCAAGCTAAAAGCCGAAGCAATTAGTGCGGAAGCAAGCGAATGCGGAAGCAAGCTAATTGTCGAAACAATTAGTGCGGAAGCAAGCTAAAATCCGAAGCAATTAGTGCGGAAGCAAGCTAATTGCCGAAACAATTAGTGCGGAAGCAAGCTAAAAGCCGAAGCAATTAGTGCGGAAGCAAGCGAATGCGTAAGGGGGTGAACTCCTTTTGATTAGACGGACTTATGCCAATTGACTTGTCCGTCTGTTGGAATTCTGCCTACTCACTAAAAAGGCTGCCCATATAAGTGGGGGTCACAATGAAGTGAATGAGAGTTATCTCCATAGCGACCAAAAAAAAATAATAAAAAATATTGTAGTCAGAAGTCATGTTACCATGTAACTGGCATCACTGGGTAGTGAAAACATAATCGGTATTGAGTGATAATGGGCTATAATAAGTAATGGTACGAAAAATACGTATTTTTTTAATATCATGTGGTAGTGGGAGATAGTATGTACGGGCGAAATATATTTCGAACCGTTACAATAAGTTATATATATTTTTTTATGTTTATTATTTATTTTTTAATATTTAATATTTGTAACGTCAAGTTAAAAATTCGATTGATATTATTTTCGTGATTGAATCAGCCAACAATCTTTTCTGCATGGCTGGTTTGTACTTAATCAGTCATCATCGTATATTTAGTCATTATTTTTACGGCAATAAACATAGCTATTTCTTATCAGCTTCTACATGAATACACCATATTATTGAACTAAAAGACAACAAAAAGCTATATGTATTGATATAATGTGCTTTGCGGGGAGTAGGTTACGTTGACACTTCTTTGTTCTTATCACTATAGAATTTGAAAATGTAAACACTTGTTTAACTAATAAAGCAGCCAAGGTGGCTGTGACATCAATCGGGTCCCAGCATAGAAAATAATGAGTCACCAAGTGACTTTCGCATCATCAAGAGTAGTGCGTATGGAAGATAAGCAAGACTAAGATGCAACTTTGAGAAAAGTTTAATAAACTTCAGCTTAACACCATGTGCTGATGTTGCTTTCACTCAATAGTCTTTGAAAGTATTCCTCACACAAAACTACATAATCTATGACGTAAAGGGCTTCCTATGTAGATACACCCTTGTGATGTTCCCAGCGAAATTCTCAAGTAATTTGTTGGGGAAAACGGAGAGATGGAAAGCTGTTCTGTAAAACGATAACAAGCAACAAAAATAGATTACTTTGCAGTTAGGATTTATATTGCCAGTGATGAAGTTTTGACGAAAAATTAAATGCAAATTAAAAGTTTTAGCTTTCCGGTTAACAAAACCCTGGCAGACAATCGCAATTTATACAATGGCAATGAAAGTGGTAATTACATACTGTGCAGTAAACTCACTCAATGAAGGCTATTTATTTTGTTAAAACTTAATAAAGAAGAAATGGCTTATAACTGTGAGTTTGTGTTGCAATAGAAAAGTATTTTATTTGATTATATTGTTTCTAACAACGCCTGTAAAATCAATGAACACCAACTTAAAATTGCTTTGCGCTAATTTGGTTAAAATTCTCAATAAACATAAGTTCGTAAGTTCACAACCTTCTGTACCACAATAGACTGAATAATAACTTAACCTAAACCAAGTTATGTCAATAGAGCTGTACTTGACAAAACAGAGAAACATTCAAAAGACAGCAAAAAACTTAAAAAAAAAAATTAAGGCAACACTGAAAAAAATAGTGTCGTGAGGTCAAAGATTTCATCTCTTTAAAATACGAATGCAAATTTTGCTTAGCATAGAAGACGCATTTCTCTAATACAAAGATTTTTTTCCTTGCCCAAAAGCCGATAAACTTTTCAATGAAGTCGTATTGTCTTTATAATTAAGTGATTTCACTTAAAAATGGGTATCATAACACGAAAGAAAAAATGTTAGAGCCAAGGTCAACTTGACTTTAATAATTCAGAAAAATTCTTAAAATTTAATGAAATTGTCTTAAAATTTTTGTATTTTTGCAAAATCGCTCAAATATAGGACATGTTTTTCAACACTTTATTTTAAAGACTTTTTTACTTGAAATATAGCATAATTTCTACTGGAAGGCGACTCTTAATTTGGAACATAAAGTTGTCGTTAACGTTAAAGGACTTTGATAGCATATGAAGAAAAAAAGCTGAGAAAGCGAAAAATTAAAATTTGCTTCCTACACAGAAAAAAATATCACCAAAATATTTCCAATTAAAAAGTTAATTGAAATTGAAAATGTTTTCAATTAATAAATTAATTGATACAATTAACTTTTTAATCAAATTCGAAAGACTAATTCAGTTAAAGAAAGTGATGAACATTTTTTTTATTTTATAATTAAAAATGTATTTCAAACAATCATTTGTTATTCCAGTTCAGAAAGTAATTGAAAATATTGACATTTTTGAATTAAAACATGAAGTGAGTTTTGCAATCAACATCAATTAAATTTTTAATTGAATAAATTAAAAAATTAAAAATTAAAATTAAAAATTTGCTAATGAAATCAATTATTTTTTGTAATCAAGGATTTTTTCTATGCCCAATTAAAACTGTGATTCATACTATTATTTTCGAGATTGAAGACATTTCAATTAAAAAATTAATTGGATCAATTAATTTCGTGATTGAATCAGAAAAAAATGTTTTGTGTGTACTATGGCGAAGGCTATAAAAAAAAATCCCACTAAGAAACAAGTATATACGGCCGTAAGTTCGGCCAGGCCGAATCTTACGTACCCTCCACCATGAATTCCGTAGAGACTTCTACAAAAGACTGTCATCCTTATGTACCCTCACCATGGATTCCGTAGAAACTTGTACGAAAGACTGTAATCCACAATCGAATTACTTGGGTTGTGGTATCTTAAAACTTCTTAACATCATTTTGTAAATTGTGAGTTAGTCCATACGTGCTATATATTAGACAAAAAAGTTATGTATAGGTAAGTCTACAAATAATTACGAATCGACATGGACTTTTGCACGGTACGTAGAGAGCCAGAATTGAAATATGAGGGTCACTTATATGGGGGCTATATAGAATTATGAACTTGATATGGACCAATTTTTGTGTGATTGGGGATCGATTTATCTGAGGGCTATATATATACCACCACGTACCAAATTTCAACTGAATCAGTTGAATTTTGGTCTTCCAAGAGGCTTCGAAAGTCAAATCTGGGGATCGGCTTATATGGGGGGCTATATATAATTATGGACCGATGTGGACCAATTTTTGCATGATTGTTAGAGACCATATACTAACACCATGTACCAAATTTCAGCCGGATCGGATGAAATTTGCTTCTCTTAGAGCAATCGCAAGCCAAATTCGGGGGTCCGTTTATATGGGGGCTATACGTAAAAGTGGTCCGATATGGACCAATTTTTGCATGGTTGTTAGAGACCATATACTAACACCATGTACCAAATTTCAGCCATTTGCAATACCATCCGACCTACATCAATAACAACTACTTGTACCAAGTTTCAAGTCGATAGCTTGTTTCGTTCGGAAGTTAGCGTGGTTTCAACAGACGGACGGACGGACATGCTCAGATCGACTCAGAATTTCATCACGACCCAGATTATATATACTTTATGGGGTCTTAGAGCAATATTTCGATGTGTTACGAACGGAATGACAAAGTTAATGTCCCCATCCTATGGTGGAGGGTATAAAAATGAGTACTTAATTGCTAATTTTTTTGTAAATCTTGGTCGAATGACCGTACAAATTTCACAGATAAAATTTTATCGTGATTATATTCGAGAAGAGTAATGTATTGTGAAAGCGAAAAAATAACATTTCAACGAGATTATATTTGCTTAGTGAACGAAATTCTAAAAATTAATTATCGTAGTCGAAATATCAAATGCAAATATCGAAAAAGTACACATGAAAATTAATCATGAAAAATTTATCTTCTGCAAAATTTATTTCTTAGGTTTGGGGATAAGTTATATGCTTATTATCTCTTATTATTGCTTCTTCTTACCCAAAAATCTCTTTTAAAAAGTGTAACTAGCTAATTTTGGGAGATACTCTAATCTACGGTTGCATCACTGAGATCGCCCAGAGAAGGATTATGATCACTTCAAGCATGTTTCAAGAGCATTATGTTTTTGAAACATGCGTGAGGTGATCATATTGTTTCTCTGAGTTTAATCTCCCACCACTGTGATTTTTCGATCTACTGTTCCGGAAATATTGCTGACTCAAAACTACTACTAAAGTTTTGCATTTTATTCAAATTTACACACTGTAATATGGGATATTATTACCTCATTGCAAGAGAATGTCCCAGCATAAATTTTTTTTGTAAGCAAATATCTAAAATTGTACCTTACAATCTTGCTATGAATACCCAAATTATTGTGTGGTATATTTTTAGTTAGTATCACCTCCTGTTCTCTTGGTGTTTTGTGGAGCTTATGCCATCGTTATTCTTCTCGCCAAAAATCCTTAACAACATCATGTGCACTTTACCTTCGAAAGTATCAGTAAATCATTATTAAAGGCAAATTAACAGCAACTTCAGCAGGTGTTTGTCTATGCTACTCTTACAACATGTCCATGTCGGTTTCCCCACTTCACAGTTTTCCCACATCGTAAATGGCTTTTAGAAAAGGACCGTATTCAACATACGTTGGAATCGCTTAATTTGTATTTGGCAAAATTACAAGTTCTGTGGTCAAAACCTAATGTGGCTACGATGTTACGTTGGACAACATCAGCATTTCTAGTACAAATGTCATTATTTCTCAATTAAACAGGACTCTCAATTAATTAGAATTTCAAGCTAAGAAAGACTTCGATAATGGCCATATACAAATTCATATTCAAGTTGCATGGATATTTCCGTTAATAATTCTATCAATTTAAGTTGAATGAAAAAATAAAGAAATTTTATTTTCACCGTTATTATAACGTATAAATTTTCTTTTTTATTATGGTGCCATCGTGATGACATTTGCAATACTCTCATGAATATAATTTGAGTGCTCAGGGACAATATTCTAGAGTGTAATCCCTGCCGGAGGATAAAGAATAGAAATAAAGTACAAAATGTTTCCGGTAAAAGTCGTCCATGTACATATATATGGGAAATATCTAAAACTAAAGCCATTTTTTATGCAATTTTGCAAAAGTGCAATTATGATTAATTGTATTTGAGGTATAGGAAAATGGGTATAATTTTTCAATTATGGTATTTTACATTTCCATGTAAAATCCCATGATTTTACATGGGAAATGGGGCTATTGTAACCATATTTGTCCTAAGTGAATCTAATTTGGAGAAAATCGCCATTCTTAATTATAGTAGATTTTATAATAGATGTAAATATACTCTATATGTAAACAATCAAGTCTATTGCACGTAAATCTCGTGGGGAAAATTAAAATGAGGGTTATATATAAATCTGAACTAATTTTGGTCAAGTTTGACGCACATTGTCCTCCGTGGACATATGAATCTAAATCGATCGAAAGATATTTATGGGAGGTATATCTAAATCTGAACCGATTTTCACAAATGATAAAATTTAACACACCTGATACTATTAACTATTATACTAGTAATTTTACTCCTTCTGCAAAACTTGAAGCAAAGCAAAGTGAAACTCTGGCCTCGGCGAACACTTAAGGATTTATCGGCCGAATGGTATATATGGAGGCTATGTCTAAATCTATACCTATTTCATTCAAACTGAATAGGGTTCTATTGTGAACAAAAATTGATACTTTTGACAAATTTGAAGTTGATTGAAAAAATATGGTCATTGGAACCATCTGATTTTAAATATTAACTAAAAATACCTATGCTATATAAGTACCTCTTTGACATATGCCCTTATATAAAATCAAAATCACACTAAAAAACTTTCTTAACACGATTTTTAACTTTGTAGTCAAAATATAAAAATCAACGCATTTAAAGACAATTTCATTAATGTTGAAGAATTCTTTGTGATTATTAAATCCTAGTTGGCCTTAGTCAAACAAAATTTTCTTTCATGCAAATATAAGTTTTAATCGAGTCACTTAACTACAAATATAAAACGACTTAGTTTAGTTAGTTTTAGTTTTATTTAATCTTTTCTATTTGATTTTCAGTTAAACAATTCAAAAATGAAGACTACACTGATAAAAAAGCATGTCCGGTTCCAAAGACTTAGTCTTTACTTTAACAGTTTTGGTATTGATTCCGAGCCAAAGAAGCGGACAATACAAGTAAGGATACTTCTAAGACACAATTCTCTTCGTATTTTCAGCTATTTTCTTCATATGCTATCAAAGTCCGACTTGACGAACGAGTTGACGACAACTTTCTTAAGATTCGACTTCCAGTAGAAATTATGCTAACAGGTTGACTGTTAAGTCCCCGGTCTAACAAAGAAAAACACATTTTTTTTGTCAAAATTCGTTTTTATTATTCAACACAGTTCTCTTCAAGAGCGATACAACGATTATAACGACCTTCCAATTTTTTGATACTATTTTGGTAGTACTCCTTCGGTTTTGCCTCAAAATAGGCCTCAGTTTCGGCGATCACCTCTTCATTGCAGCCAAAGTTTTTCCTGCGAGCATCCTTTTGAGGTCTGAGAATAAGAAAAAGTGGCTGGGGGCCAGATCTGGAGAATACGGTGGGTGGGGAAGCAATTCGAAGCCCAATTCATGAATTTTTTGCCATCGTTCTCAATGACTTGTGGCACGGTGCGTTGTCTTGGTGGAACAACACTTTTTTCTTCTTTATATGGGGCCGTTTTGCCGTGATTTCGACCTTAAAGCGATCCAATAACACCATATAATAGTCACTGTTGATGGTTTTTCCCTTCTCAAGATAATCGATAAAAATTGTTCCATGCGCATCCCAAAAAACAGAGGCCATTACTTTGCCAGCGGGCTTTTGAGTATTTCCACACCGTCAAAAAAAATCGCTTTTCTAACATATGTTCCAAACATATTTTGCAGGAAGCACATATATTATTGGATACCGCCGAAACATTAATATGTTTGTTTTATGTGAGCATATTATATGTTTGGAAGCAAAGAAGATTGTGTTCATTCCCTCACATAATTTTCACTTCCACGAAATTTTTGAGTTCTTCGCATCTTTTTCTGTAATACAAATATGCTGTTTTTTTTTTTTCAAATGTCTATTCTCTTGGTCCCGAATGTCTATTCTCTTTATTCCGAATACTCATTCTACTATTCAAATTAAATAATATTTAGACTTAAGCATACCAAATTTTTGGCCTTATTATAAAACAGTTTTCCGAAACAACATACAAGCGGTTTCACAGAAATTGCTCTCATTTCATTCTCTCGCTGTGTTATGTTGATATCTTTTTATTCAACCCGCCCGGTTTCCATCTCTATTTCTTTATCTATACTAACTCTCTCCCTCTGTCGCTCTCTGAATAAAGTATCACAACATATATATGTTTACTCGAAATTTGTAAATTTATATATGTTTACGTTCACACATATTATTTTTATGAAACATACATGCCCCAAACATAATATATTCTAACATATTAACATATGTGTCCCAAACATATTGTGTTAGTTTAGGAACATTACATGTTTGCACTTAAATATATTGTGTTTAAAAATTATGCCCGAAACACATTTTGTTTATATCGGAACATATGAAAAACATATTTTTCTAACAGTGCACGCTTCGGAGACGGTTCACCGGTCGCTGTCCACTCAGCCGACTGTCGATTGGACTCAGGAGTGTAGTGATGGAGACATGTTTCATCCATTGTCACATATCGACGGAAAAACTCGGGTGTATTACGAGTTAACAGCTGCAAACACCGCTCAGAATCATCAATACGTTGTTGGTTTTGGTCATATGTGAGCTCGCGCGGCACCTATTTTGCACAGAGCTTCCGCATATCCAAATATTGATGAATGATATGACCAACACGCTCTTTTGATATCTTTAAGGCCTCTGCTATCTCGATCAACTTCATTTTACGGTCATTCAAAATCATTTTGTGGAATTTTTTGATGTTTTCGTCGGTAACCACCACTTTCGGGCGTCCACCGTCCTCCGTGCTCATTTCACCACGCTTGAATTTTGCATACCAATCAATTATTGTTAATTTCCCTGGGGCAGAGTCCGGAAACTCATTATCAAGCCAAGTTTTTGCTTCCACCGTATTTTTTTACATTCAGAAAACAGTATTTTATCAAAACACGAAATTTCTTTTTTCACAATAACAAAAGTTGCTTCACAAAAGACGCTCTCTCTCACAAACTAATTGATTTACAGACGTCAAATTTTGACACGAATCATTTGAAGGTTGGTACTATATACAAATAATATGCCTCTAATACTAGCAACGCCATCTATGTGTCAGACCGGGGACTTATCAGCCAACCTGTTATGTTTCAACTAAAAACGTCTTTAAAATAAAGTCTTGAAAAACGTGTCCTATATTCGAACGATTTTTTGCTTTGTTGTCAAGATGCAAAAAGACAACAAATTTAAAGACAATTTCAAAGTCAAGTTAACCTTAGCCCAAAAATATTTTCTTTCATATTATGATACCCATTTTTAAGTCATATCACTTAATTATAAGGACAATACGGCTTCATTGGAAATTGTATCGACTTTTGGACAAGGAAAAAAACTTTATATTAGAGAAATGCGACTTCTTTGCTAAGAACAATTTGCATTCATATTTTAAAGACATGAAATCTTTGACCTCACGACAATATTTTTTTCAGTGCAGAGATAAGACTAGATCTATACTACAGTGCATATTAAACCCTTTGACTATCGATGTCCTCTTAGGAGGAAACCAAACTCTATTTCCCCACTTAGTTCCGATTTATTTCTCGATGGTATTTTAAAGAGAGGTTGTAATCTAAATAAGCTATAAATATTTTTTGGGGAACACTAAAATACATTTTTATAAACTTCTTTAATAATAAACAAACAATACGAAATTTTGAGACCATTTAAATGGTACTTCCGTCCTATGACAAGCCCATGTAAAATTCATTGGAGATGATCCAAGTTTGCACTACTTCCGGATCACAGATTGGGGATCTAAACTACTTTTTTTGAAGCTCTTTTGTTGCTGGGTTTACGTACGTCTCTAGTAAATGGACATTCACACAAAAAACATATCTGGTATTATTTCGGATTCTTTTATGTATTTTTTCTCACACTTCGATTCAAGAATGAAGTTTTCAGAATAATCTTATATAACTTTTGAACTAATTGAGGTAGGTCGTCAAAATTAAAATTTTTGTTCTACATGCTGTTAGTACAAGTAAACAAAGAAGAAAAATTAAAGTTTTCAATACTAGGTTTATTTCCGTAATGGAAGGGTTAATATACTTATACACGCAAAAAAAAAAACGTTTGGAAAACGTGTACCAAAAACGTTTTTCTTTTGTTAGAGTTTTTTGAATTGCTTCGAAAAGTATACACTTTTATCACCAAAAAAATTCGTTTGTTACAAAATGTTAATTTTTTTTAATAAAAAAAGTTATTTTTGAACCAACAACACAGTCCATTTCGTTTATATCAAACACTGTTCTTTTCTGACTTTAGGTCTTTAATAAGACACATTTTACAGTTCAAAATTTAATATACTACAATGTCATGTTGAACATTTTTTCGGAATCTTCCTAACATATCTATAAGTAAAAAAAAAATAAGAAAAAAAAAAAACTTTGGTCGAAGCAGGGATCGAACCCACGACCCTTGGCATGCAAGTCAGACGTAGCAACCACTGCTCCATGGTGCCCAACTAAATGTATTTTTCTGTGAAATAAACTTTGTTTAATCGGCTCGTGGGCGCCGCATGCTATGCTATATAAATATAACTTATATGGGTAATTGTCTATTGATAACAATAACGGCTACATAGCTCAGTGGATAGTGTGTTGGCTTACAAAGTGCATGGTCCGCGGTTCGATTCTCCGTCCAGGCGAAAGGTAAAAAAAAATTTAAAAATTTATAAAATCGTATAATTTCTTCTACATTGTTTGTATTACAGAAAAAGGTGCTAAAGAACTAAAAAACTTCGTGGAAGTGAGAAAGATGTGAAGGAAAATGCAATTAGCCAGAAAAAAAATTTTTCTGTTATTCTTTATGAAATTGTTTTTACATCCTGGAAAAGAATAAACGTTTATCACAAAAAGTATATACTTTTCTTCCAAATACACTTCCTTTCAACGAAAAGCAAATGAGAAACGAACTTTGTTTGTCTAAAATTTCGTTTGGGAGGAATGAATTATTTTTTTTTGCGTGTATAAGTTATTCCACCTATTTTCTTCACAACCATTTAAAATAAATATAATTTCTTGGTCTGACAAAATATTACTTTGAAAATACTTTATTCGAAATTCATTTAAAACCGAATATCTTCCAAAAAGACTGGATAGTTTATATTTTTCTTAAATTGCCCAGGGAGCAATTCCAAGTTTCTAATTCTCTATAAGTTCGCTCATTCTAATTCAGAACATCTACTTTGGCTTTCATAATATAAGAGATCTTGCGTTTATTGGTTATGCTCACCGTTTAAGTTATTCACAATACTAATCGAAAATTTAAGAGCGATTTTTAATCTTTTAAAGCAATAGTTAATTCACAATAATTCACAATAATTTGTAAATATATATTTAAGATATAAGTCTAAACGGTTGTTTATATTACACTTATGATGTCAATAGTTTTTGGAATATTAGTCATGTATTTAGACATTGTTTCATAAATTTCGCATAGCTGGTTATCACAGGTTTAAATTTGGAAAAAAATCTTGGCCCGAATTGAAAATATGAGACCGTTAATTCTATCCGACACTTTTTCACTTATTCAAAGATACTCGCTATTAGAGGTCTGCACAATTCCAGTTGTAAATGCAGAGTACACGTGTACTTGCTACATGAGTACATCTATTTGAAAGAGTCGCAAAACTATTGGTACACATTTTGATGAACACCAAAAGCCACGAGTAACTTCTTGTTGCTACTCTGATGTCTTCACTACCAACAAACACATATTCCTCTTTCTCTCTTATTGAAGTGTACTCAGAGTGATCACGTCGAGTATGTTGCGAGAACAAAACATCATAGAGTACTCCATGTACCAAGTGCAGTTTCAGAAATATAAAAAAACAGTTAATCTCCATAATATATGTTTTGGTTTATTATAAAGAACGGCAAACGTTAAGGTAAGTGTGAGACATACATAAATATATGAAATATGTGATATACATACATATCTATGATTAATAATAATGGAAAGTTTTGCTTCGCACATCACTGAGAAATACTTGTGGTACCACGTGAAGTAAAGAGAATCCATATTGTACTTTTTCTCAAGTACTTACATTTTTATTGTTCCTTTTTTTCGGAACACATATTGTTTCGGATAAGTACTTGGTGGTATTTGACAAGCAAGTGTTCTCTTCACTTCACTACTTGCGCTCTGAGAGAAAGACAGTGTATGTACTATATTCGACAGCGAATTACATACATGTAGTGAAAAGTTATTCGATGCAGACCTCTACTCGCTGTACTGTATATTTGAACTGAAAAAACGATGAATCCTTTTCCATTGCAAAATGAACTAAACTGTAGTAATATTGACCATGATTTACCCCTTAAGATTTTTTCATCTTGTATAGTTTATAATATTCTTAAATTGTAGTTCATCTATAACATTGTATTTTAGTTTATTTTTACAACACCATAAGATTTATATACCCCTACCAAGTTAAGAAGTCAGTATTATTTTGGTTTACCTGCTTATTTTTAAGGAAACCTGATAATAAAAATTGGTTATCAGTCTCTTTAAAATCTCGACGACTAAACTATTTTTAACTCAATCATTCCACAGTACAGAGAAATTAAATAATTAAAGGAACAACAAACCGTTTTACTATTATGAAAATTTTCATACATTAAAATTATACTTTCTCTAAGCAAAAGTACTTTATTATAAAAACTTATGATGAAAGTTGTTAATACAATGTTTTTTGTGAATAAAAATTATGACCACGTTGAACAAGAAAGTAGTTCATTTGAACTCGCTGTTTGGACATTTTGACTTATCCGTTTTTTATTCATCGTAGGTAAATTTTTCACATATCTTGCTGAAAAAAATGGAAGCAATAATGGAAATTGTTAAAAATTAACACCATGTAATGAAATATAGTTTTTTAATTCATCATTTTAGCTTGTAACTTACCATATTTGGGGGCATTTTATCAAATGTTGTATGTAATTCAACTTTTCTTTGGAAAACGTATCTCATAAAATTTGTACCTGAAACAATTAGAGAAATAATGAAGTATTCTATATAAACTCATAAAACTGTGTTGTTATCGATGTGAAGAATATAATAAAATAAATATTCTAGTTGAAAGAAAGCCAAAGTTTTAATATATAACTTACCAATTCTCTATTAAATTGTACGCAGAGGGGAAATATAAAAAGTTGTCCAAATTTATTTGGGCTACTCTGAAATTAAATAATTATTTTTTACATTAAATAAAATTATTAAATAGGTTTCCAAAAAATCTAACGAAAAAAATAATATTATGCATAAAAAAACAAATATTCTGGTTAAAATAAAGTTAAAGAATCCTTACCAATTCACTATTAAATTACAAGCAAAGGAGTACTGCAATTTTTTTTTTCAAATTTTTAAGGGGTTATTCTGAAATTAAATATTTGTTTTTTTTTTTACATTAAAAATATTACATTGGTTTCCAAAAAAACTGATTAAAGAAATACTAAAATAAGGTATTAAAAACCTGTAATTTTGATGATAAAAAGGTCATAAAAACGTAAATATTCTATTTCAAAGAAAGTCAAATTTTAAAAGAAAACTCACCAATTCTCTATTTTTTTAATTTGTTCGAACCCATCTGGAGTTGCTCTGAAATTAAATATTGCTTTTACAACAAAGAAAAACATTAAACTGGTTTCCAAAAAAATTAATTAACAAATTATAATATACATAAAAAAATATTATTTTTAAAAGAAAGCCATATTAAAAAAACAATACTTACCAATTTATGACTAAACTATACGCTGAGATATAACAAAAATTTTTCAAATTCATCTGGAATGGAATATTAATTTTTTATATTGAATAATAAAAATTTCAATACACTTTCAATTTCAACATATTTTCCTAAATATTCTTAATAACTTTTCTCCAAACTACCGATAAAATATTAATAACTTTCATTTAAAAGGTTTAATAAACAAACACCAATATATGTCTCAAAATTCCAAAATGTTCCATGCCTTTATATTCCCCTGTTGCATATTAAAAGATGCAACAGCCCACGCCAACGCCAACTATACAACTGAAGCATGCCAAACAAAACCAAGCAAAGCCAAAACATTCCTACAACAACAGAAACACATGTGCCTTTAATGAAAACAACACCTCATCCAGCCAAATAAACCATCGACGAATAACAAACACACACACAAACCACTAAATGAACAAAAATAAAAACAACGCCACGCTCATGTATACACAACAAAACTCAAGTAACATCATCTTCATTAATCCCATTCCACTATACCGATAAAGATCTCTGTACTATGCATTAGTTCATCGCATCTGCTCACAATTTACTCTAAGAATAATATTCGTAAAGGCACACCAGCTTATGAACGATGAAAGGTTTAACTTAAAATTTGCATAAACTTCATGAAATGTTATCTACCACTTTTGACGAAAATGTCTATAAATTTAATTACATGTGAACTAAAAATATTTCATTGGGTAATTTTCTACCAACAATTATTAACTATAGGAATTGTCAGTAAGAAATTGCTATCCACTTTCAAGTTCATTTTTCGTAAAAAAATATTTTCTCATACAAAAAAATCTTATAGTAAATTGCACTTATTATTTAGAAAGTACTTTACATTTCACAAGTAGTTTTATAGCATGACAAACGAATTTTTAACTACCAGTTAATAAAATTTTTAAGGAAATTTCCATCGTATTTTGTAGGCCATGAACTAAACGATTGCTACTTAGAATTTGTAAAATTTCCTTTCCAGTAGTTAGTTTTCGTTGAAGATACGAAAAATGAACTAAAATTCTGGAAAATTCTTGTAATAAATTATTATAAAAATCTTCTTAAATTTACGAGACACTTTTTTTCTGTGTGACAAAATATTCTATTGGCACAATTTGGTTCCATACTAACTGCAACAAAAATGTAAATTTACGTCAATAAACGTTTATTACATATCTTCTAGTCTATCGTCATGGTAATACATTTGGCAATCTTTGTCTGAGAAGACAATTTACAAATTGCCAATCAGTAAGACATTAACTTAGTGTAGAAATGAAATTGCAAGTTAATTTCAATTTATTTTTCGGCAATAGTCAAACTGAATTGTCTGTTGGTTTTCTTAATCTTAAATTTGTGCAGATAGTGTAATAAGTTCGAGACGACTATTGAACAACGAGCAAAAATTTACCTTATTTGGTCCATTATGGCTTTTTTGCAATGATTTATAAATATTAAGGGGTATGCAATTGTTTCTTTCTTTATGAGTTAATGGGAATTTTCAAATATCAGTCCTTGCAAAATAGGTTTAATCTTAAATTGTAAAAAGATCTGGAGTGACAAAAACAATATTCTGTTGACCCACATCCTGAAAATAAACGTACTTGAGGCATAATTTGTTTTGGGATCAATTATATAGAGGATGTTGTGGGGATGTACATACCCATGTTGAGCCTGTTAACCACTTTTCCGCTTGCTAATGATCCCAATAACATTTTAACTCTTCATTTGCATTTCACATACGTATTTCTTAACATTACATGCAATTTAAAGCATTAAGTTGACAATACAACCATGAAGATAAACGAAAAATACAAATTAATTAAATTTCTTATCGATTTCGTATGACACAACCTCACACATCGCTCTAGGAATTTTCCAATGAATAGTGGTGAAATGTTACAAAAAATGTCAAGAGTTGCATGCAATTTGTATTAATTTCTTCTCGAATGCAAATGAAATGGCAGAACATTAAGAGCTGATGCAGCAGCTAAAACGCATCAGAAATGGCTAACCAAGCTTTTCAGGATCAAACTGAAAAGCAGGTGCTTGTTTAATGATGACGATTGCCTCAAGCCGAAAATACTATGGTAATTAATTGATTGCTATAATGACTGTAATTGCATCCATGTTCTCATACTCGGACTTTGTTGTTGCTTTTTGAGTAACGCCCTGGGTTAATGGTGGTGTAATGAAGAGAATCCAATTTTTAAAAGATCCACAGATACCAAAGGCTCATTTTCTATACACAGAAAAAACTATTTGTTATTTGAGGTGGAGGAACTTCTTCGTGAACAAATTTAAAATTAATTGTAACAGTTAGTACATATTTATGACAATGATTGTATTCTACCTCACAAATATTGAAATCAATTTTCAAATATAAAAAAATATACATATTCATGCTGATGGTCCAAAAATGATTAGGCTATTTACGAGAAATTTGGCATAGATTCCGGTAGATAGGATGCCAATTTGGAAGATGGGCTTTATAGACCAACATTTTATTAAAGATTTCATAAAAAGCGATATCCAGATTGATTTCATGGTGAGATGGGAAACATTCATGGTGGCATGGGGAACATTCCCATTCCTACTACAAATTGAAAAAATTACCTCCTGCCATTTTCAGAGATTTCTAACATAACTCTTTTACTTAAACACAATAATATTAATATTAGTCAAACTATATTACAATAAAACACCTTAAATTTGGACAATCTTAAAATCAGGCCCCAACCAAGAGCGAATAGTTGTTTGGTGACATTTTCTATATTAAACATTTTAATTAACCCTCATAATTGGACACCTCCCAAATGAGTAACAAAATAGGCGGCCAGCAGACACCTACGGCTTCGGACACTCACTCTAATTCGATTTTTACAGAACCCCTGTGAACATCCCTTATTTATTAATGTTAAACTTAAGGTTATAAGCATTCATTGATTTTAGTGCAATGTTTTTTTTATTATTATTATTTCTTCGAATATAATAACAAAAATACTTAGTCTTATAGAATATGTACTAACTTAATACTATGTTACCACCTGCTGTTTGTTACAATGGTGCTTTTGAGGATTTCCTTCAACATTCAGAATATTTTTCCCATTTTATTTTCATTTCTGAGCCTGCGTTGAGGCACTTCACAATGCCAATGGAAATGTGATTGTCAGACGGGCGAATTCATTTGATGTGGCCAAACTTAACGCCTTTCATACTCGATTATATTAATTCAATACAACAATTTTGTGGCCTCGAAAGACAGAACTTTCCCTGTTCTCGCTGTTGCCAGCCAATGACTGAAGGAAGCTGATTGTTGTTGGGCAATTTGGACAGCAACATATATTTCTTGTAAGAGTTTTCGTCGCTGGGCAACGGCGCTACGTATGTGTGTTGTCTCTTGCAAACGTGTTGGTAAATATGGAAATATTTTTCATTTAATAAAAGCATGCCAAAGTCCATCACTTCTGTTTCTGGACTTGATTGCAGAAGGACAAAATGTGTAAGTCATACAATAGTATACAGTGGGACCAACTTCAATTAAAAAAAGCAAATATTTTTCTCTTCGGGGAGGAAGATAAACTGTAGAATATTTGCAACTGTGCTTTTGTATTCATGTTCAAACAAAACTGAATAAAGCAATCTGGTAATTGTCAGTAAATCTTTTTTTTCGTATCATCTATCTAACGCCATCTATAGCAACATAATCGGACTTATACAACGTGATATACGGTTAAATATCGCCATCTATTCAAAAAATTCCTAACTAAGTATATAAATAATAAGACAAAATGTCTTTCGAAACACAAAATAAAAGTATTTTTTGTCTTCAATCACGATCCAATTAATTTTTAATTGATATGTCTTCAATCATAGAAAAATTAATAGATCAAATTAAACATCATTTTTATCAATTAAAAAAATTTGTTGATTTAATTAAATTTTTAAGTGCATAAATTTTAAAACTCAATTAAAATTTTAATTTGTTGGGAAGTTTTTAGTCAAATAAAAAATGCTTGGATCAGAAAAGTTGTTTGTTGTTGGATATGGACACGAAAAAAATATTGCGCAATTTTTTGAGTGTCCATTTAAAATTCGGCCAGTCTTAAATTACCTTTTTTTATTATACCCTCCACCATAGGATGGGGGGTATATTAACTTTGTCATTCCGTTTGTAACACATCGACATATATTCTGGGTCGTGGTGAAATTCTGAGTCGATCTGAGCATGTCCGTCCGTCCGTCTGTTGAAATCACGCTAACTTCCGAACGAAACAAGCTATCGAATTGAAACTTTGCACAAGTAGTTGTTATTGATGTAGGTAAGATGGTATTGCAAATGGGCTATATCGGTCCAGTTTTACGTATAGCCCCCATATAAACGGACCCCCAAATTTGGCTTGCGATTGCTCTAAGAGAAGCATATTTCATCCGATCCGGCTGAAATTTGGTACATGGTGTTTGTATATGGTCTCTAACAACCATGCAAAAATTGGTCCATATCGATCCACTTTTACTTATAGCCCCCATATAAACGGACCCCCAAATTTGGCTTGCGATTGCTCTCGGAGAAGCACATTTCATCCCATCCGGCTGAAATTTGGTTAGTATGTGGTCTCTAACAACCACACAAAAATTGGTCCACATCGGTCAATAATTATATATAGCCCCCATATAAACCGATCCCCCGATTTGGCTTGCGGAGCCTCTAAGAGAAGCAAATTTCATCCGATCCGGCTGAAATTTGTGTTAGTATATGGTCTTTAACAACCATGCAAAAATTGGTTCACATCGGTTCATAATTATATATAGCCCCCATATAAACCGATCACCAGATTTGACCTCCGGAGCCTCTTGGAAGACCAAAATTCATCTGATTCAGTTAAAATTTGGTACGTGGTGTTAATATATGGCCTCAAACACCCATGCAAAAATTTGTCGAAATCGGTCCATAATTATATATAGGCCCTATATAAACCGATCCCCAGATTTGACCTCCGGTGCCTTTTGGAGAAGCAAAATTCATCCGATCTGGTTGAAATTTAGTACGTGGTGGTTGTATATGGTATTTAACAACTATGCCAAAAGTGGTCCATATCAGTCCATAATCATATATAGCCCCCATATAAACCGATCCGAGATTTGGTTTTGGAGCCTTTTGGAGGAGCAAATTTCATCCGAGTCAGTTGAAATTTGGTACAGTGTGCTAGTATATGGCCGTTAACAACCATGCCTAGTTAGGTCCGTATCGCTCTATAGTTATATATAGCCATCAGATAAATCGATCCCCAATCACACAAAAATTGGTCCATATCAAGTTCATAATTGCATATAGCCCCCATATAAGCCACCCCATATTTCAATTCTGCCTCTCTACGTATTGTCTAATATATACCACGTATGGACTAACTCACAATTTAGAAAACTTCTTAACTTAAGATACCACAGCCCAAGTAATTCGATTGTGGATGACAGTCTTTCGTAGAAGTTTCTACGCAATCCATGGTGGAGGGTACATAAGGCTCGGCCTGGCCGAACTTACGGCCGGATATACTTGTTTTTTATTTTTTTGGTTCAATCATGTAGAAGTCGAATACATAATTCTGTATTTGGCATCTACATGGAAAACATTAAAAAAAGGCAATTCAAAATTTAATTCAATCCTTTAATTTTTAAATCAAAACAAAATTCAGTCACCAAAATTACTTGAGGTAAATGGGTTTTGTGATTGATATTATCGTATTTTTTCCATCTTTCTGGCAACATACTGATACCGCAACGAAAAAATACCCTTTTGTTTCAATCCACGAATCGACCCGATTTTTTAAATAAAGAAAAATTCTGATCAGCCATGTCATCGATCGGAACAAGAAGGACAACTGTCTGTGCAATGTAGCGAGAGGTACAAATACAAAACGCCTGCGATCGTTATACTCATAATGCCAGCTGGTCATCACCATTAATGAGGCGATGCAAATAGTCTTTCCCTTGTTGCATTTGGAGAAGCTGTTCGTAAGCTTCCCGTAAATGATGTTGTGTGGATATGAAACGTGTCATATTGAAATCTCAAAAAACTTTGTGGTTCACGCTCCGGACAAATGATACATGCAAAAAATCTATCGAATGAGGTTATGGTATGAATATAGTTTAAGTATTGTCTGAAGCCTATATTCCGAACTACGCCATTTGTTATCAATCCCGCTTAACTAAGTCATCTTGAGCAATCTTGCAATTTTCGAATACGAATGTCCCATATTGGTAGACACTTGTTTTTTTTTTTTTTTTTTTTTGAGTTCAAATGCATTGTACCACACTGTAACCAATCATCGTGGTTTGAATATATGACCATGATGACAAAAGTGAAGCGAAACCTTCACCGATTTTATTTAAGAAGAGGCAGTGGTTTTGCACTCGAGACATATGACAGTAGAGACAAAAACTTTAAAACTTTAACAACGAATGCGGATGCTCCACATGTGTCCAATGCTGTAGAATACGTGTGAAAATGATTGTGGATGTTTGTTGGAGTAATGGTCAATGGTGCGATATGCAGTCAGCTAACCAACCATGCTGGTAGCCAACAATCGTTCAGCAATCCATCCGACCATTCATCCATCTCCCCGACCATGTTCCAGTGGATATGATGTATTTTTTGTTAATTAACAACATTTTAAATAATAAAGGGAAAATATTATTTTTGGCTGCATCAGAAGGACAACAAACGAATGGAACACGGAACGAGTCATGTGGACCCCACATGGCAATGGGTAGTCGTGTATGTGTGTGTGTGTGCTTGTGTTTATGAACATACAGGTAAGAATGCTTGCTCGCCAGGACTTGACTGAAGTTGAGCTTAATTGCTTTATCTTTGTGAATAGTGTTGCCAATTCTTGTGAAAATTACTATTCTCCTCGATTTTTATTTCGAGAAAAGATTATGATATATACTATATATGTCCCGTTAAGACTTTAGGTGTTTCGGTTATCATGTAAATCTTCAATTGTTGTTCAATGAAAGTTATCGCATCCAATTTCATGGATAATCGTGCCACGGGCTACATAGGGTCTTAAAACCTGAGTACAACGCTTCGTAGACATTACAAAATTTCAAAGAAAATATGGTCTAAAGTTAACGTGCGATTAGTTCTAAAATTTTTGGGAAATCATACAAACATTTTCTTATGTTTTATTTTACTTTAAACTTACTTGTACTGTCATTGAATTTTATACCCACGAGTAGTTCAAAAAATTTCTGCGACATACCAGCGACAAAGGAAATTGCATTGGCATTAGAAAATTTTGAAAAATACAAATTAAGCCAAAATCAAATACTACAAAAAAATTTAGCATCAATTTAACGATGGACATTTTTCATACCACGGAGCCACCGTGGTGCAATGCCCGCCTTGCATACACAGGGTCGTGGGTTCAAAGTTTCGCCCAAACAGAAAAAAGTTTTTCAGCGGTGGATAATCCCACGTCAGTAATGCAGGTGACATTTCTGAGTGTTTCAAAGCTTCTCTAAGTGGTTTCACTGCAATGTGGAACACAGTTCGGACTAGGCTATAAAAAGGAGGTCCCTTGTTATTGAGCTTAAGCAGCACACTGTGATAAAAGGGAAGTTCACCACTATGGTATCACAATGGAATGAATAGACTAAGAAAGTCAGAAATATCGGGCTGCCACTATACCTGACATAACCTAACAACAACTTTGTTTTGGATGTGAATTAAAAATGTTCGTAATATTTGGCCAAATACATTTTTTTTAATTTTTAAAGCACTTTTCAGAAACCTTTGACCTCAAATATTTATAATTTTCATAATTTTTCGACAATAGATGTAGCATTTTTCGGCAATATTTAAATAATTTGCCTTTTAACTAATTCTTATTCTGTTTGTAACCCATAAGTAAGTATATACAGCAGTAAGTTCGGCCGGGCCGAATCTTAAATACCCACCACCATGAACCAAATATTAGGGTTTCCTTTGAAATTTCAGGAGGGCTTGAGGACTTGAGGATACTTCCCGAAGATAAATTTAAAGATTTCACCTATGAGGACTATATCAGATTCTGGATTTATAAGAACCATTTTTGTTTGAGTTTTGAGGAATCATTAACATCTCTTGTAAGTGTGCAAGAAAATTATAAAATAACGTCTTGATTTGAAATCTTAAATCTGTAGAAGTAAAATCTGGAAATTTTACATTGAGTTCCAAGCAATTTTCATGATCAGTGCGCCTTCTACACCCTCAAGAAGTGAAGTCGGTCTATATGGAGGCATTACCAAATTGACCGATAAAAACTTAATCCGATACACGTTTTTGTGAGCCTAAAATACCACAATATTTACAATTTCAGGCAAATCAGATAAAAACTACGGTTTCTAGAAACCCAAGGAGTTACATCGGGAGATCGTTTTTATGGGGGCTATACTAAAATATGGACCGATACTCACCGTTTTCGGCACACCTCTTTATGACCCGAAAATACCTCTAGATTTCAAATTTCAGACAAATTGGATAACAACTACGGTTTCTATAAGCCCAAGACCCCAAATCGGGAGGTCGTTTTATATGGGGACCATACCAAAACATGGACCGATACTCACAATTTTTGGCACACGTATTTTTGGTCCTACAATACCTCTAGATTTCCAATTTCAGGTAAATTTAATAAAAACTGCGATTTCTATAAGCCCAAGAAGTAAAATCGAGAGATCGGTCTATATGGGGGCTATACCAAAACATAGACCGATACTCACCATTTTTGGCACACCTTTTTATGGTCATAAAAAACCTCTAGATTTCAAATTTCAGGCAAATTGGATAAAAACTTCGATTTCTATAAGCCCAAGATCCCAAATCGGGAGGTCGGTTTATATGGGGACTATATCAAAACCTGGACCGATATAGCCCATCTTCGAACTTGACCTGCCTGCAGACAAAAGACGAGATTGTGCAAAATTTCAGCACGATTGCTTCATTATTGAAGACTGTAGCGTGATTACAACAGACAGACAGACGGACAGACGGACATCGTTATATCGTCTTAGAATATATATATATATATATATATATATATATATATATATATATATATATATAATATATATATATATATATATATATATATATATATATATATATATATATATATATATATATATATATATACATATATATATATATATACATATATATATATATATACATATATATGCGTACCATATATTTTGGGGACTTTTTTCCGATATATTGTATATTTCGGGGACATTTGCATACTTTGGGGACGGTCCTCAAAAAAATCGTACATAAACCGCATACTTTGGGGACTTCAGTCTATCGTATAGTTCAGGGACTGTTTTTGAAAATTTTGAGATTGCATTTTTGATTTATTGCTATGTTACATTTATACTTATTTACTTACTGTTTAACAATTTATAACCCTGTTTTATAATATTTATAACAACTTCCATATTTCAATTTTTTTGGTATTGTTGCCACCTCTCCTGTATTAAAAATAAACTTGTAAGATGTGAGGCGACATCTATGAGTAGGCATAAAATATTACTACTGGTTCCAAGCTTTACTAAGTTAAACAAGCCATCTACAGTCTGATTCATACAATGATCATTTCAATTGCTTCTTTAAAAGATTGGCCTTATGCAATACACTATTATTACAATTCATTCAAAAGGATATTTTATTTGTCATTCGCACATTTATATTTTTAAAACCAATTAATAAAATTATTTTTCGGAAAATTAAATAAAAACTATAAATATGTAGTTTCAGGGTGCAATAGAATTTGAACCCGGACTTCAGGGCTTTCATTCTAATGCGCTACATACTGAGCTATAGACGCTCTTTTTGCTGGGTGACATTAATACGTATTGCACGTGTGCTGTATTTGCACCAGTTAACGTAAGCAACAGAACAACAAATAAATAAAAGTAACATAATAAATTGCAAATCTAGAGTCACCTTCCAGTGTTACCAAATGAAAATACATATAAAACTAAGTTACCTTTTCGCTATAAGCAAAATGAAGGTTTTTTTTAACGTTTTTTAAAATATGATGTAAGATGTTAACATACAGCATTATAAACTGATCTAACAAAACAGAGTGTCTAGCGATAGCGTAACGGACACTTTATAAACTCTTTCCTATCCATGTGTGTCAAAATTGATTTTTGTAGAAATACTTTTTAAAAAATTTTGTTAATTTAAAACATTTTTATTGGAGAAATTTTTGTATAAAAAATTTGGTTTTATATAAAATTTTGATTGTATTAAAATTTTGTTTCTATGTAATGATTTATCATTTTTTTTCTATACAAAAATTGTAATACACAAAAAGTTGACAAGATTTCTTACAGCAACAAAATTTTCTACAGAAAAAAAAATTATTTATAAAAACATAACTTTTCCACAAATTTAAAAGGTATTTCTATAAAGAATCAGTTTAGACATACTATCATGTTGTCGCTAGACATTCTCTTATTGTTTTTAGATCTTTTTATAACGCAGTGTGTTTACAGCTATTTATCGATGTATTTTGAAAAAATGTCTTCAAAAAGTCATTTTGTCTACAGCGATAAGGTAACTAAATTGTATGTGTACTTTCACTTGGCAACACTAGAATGAGATGCTAGTTTTGCGATATTCCCGCTAGTTTTCTATGATTTGTTTTTCTAGTTGTTAAGTTAAATGGTGCAAATATAGCATATGTATTGTACGTGTTAACAGCAATTAGGCATCAGCGCTTATGTAGCTCAGTATGTAGCGCAGTGGAGCGGGAGTCCTGAAGTCCAGGTTCAAATCCTGTTGCACCTAGAGATTATATGCTTTTAGATTTTATTTAATTGATTATATCTATGATAGTTAAATTTAAACTATTTGTCGATTCCTTATTAGCCTTTGATTTTTAAAATCATGCTATGTTTTTTGAAAATAATAAAATGATTTTATAAATTGACAACATTTTCGAATGAAATAAAGAACTGACAAAATTTTCAATATTACACTGAAAAAATATTGTCGTAAACAAAACAAAAATGTTTTTCAAACGAGTATTTTGTGGCAAACAATGATATAAGTTCTTGTGCAAAAGACGATAAACTTAACAATGGAATTTTATACCGTTGAATCAATGTCAACTTGTCCTTAAAAATGTGAAACCTTCTGTTTTAACATTTTTGACAAAATATTCTACAGAACAAAATATTTTATAGAAACAAAATTTTGAAAAAAAATCTATTGAAAAGGAACTTTGACAAAATTTTTTTCTTTTTCTTTTTCTTAAAAAACAAAGCTTTTTATAAAATAACAATTTTCTATAAGAACAAAATCTTGACAAAATGTTAGATTGGAGAAAATTTTATATATTTTTAATTCCATGAAAAAGTTTATGGAAAAGTATTTTCACAAACTTTTGTGTAGAAACAAAGTTTTTTAAAATGTTTTATAAATTTCATAAAAAATGTTTTTTCAATCCAAAGGTTGTCAAATTTCTTTCTAGAAACTTTTTATCAAAGTCTTCCTTTTATAGAAACTGTTGTAAAATTTTTGGGTTTACAGAAAATTTGTGTCAACATTTTTTTTTGTAGAAAATGTTGTCAATTTTTTATAGAAGATTATGTCAAAATCTTATTGCTGTAGAAAATTTTGTTAAAATTTTATTTCCATAAATTATTTAGTCAAAATATTATATCTATTAAAAATTTTGTTTTTATAGAAAGTTTTGTCAAAAGGATGCTTGTGTAGACTCTTTTTATTTTTTCGTCCTTAAAACACTTTTTTCTTGTTAAACATTTAAAAAAGTAAAAATTGTATTCTTATGTCAACAATTTGTTTTTTTCCAATAGAAAAATTTCTAATAGATTTTTTCTGTAGAACTTGTTTCAGTATTTAATTACATTAAAAACTTGCTAAATGAATAATATTTTGGCGAAGTTTTCTAAGAAAAGAAAATAACTGTGACATAATTCTCAAAAGAAACAAATTTTGTTGATGTTTTTTTTTTTATTTCAGCTTAAAACCATGCATTGACTAAACTACAAGTGTAGCTTAACCAGTAGAGGAAAAGAATGTTTGTCAAATTTATTTGGGCAAAGCCCTATAGACTGTAAGATGGTTGGATAGACGCACGCAGAAATAAATTTTTACAAAATTTTCTAAAGAAATACAATTTGCAAAACTGTTCTTAGAAACAAAATTTTAACATCATTTTCTAAGAAATCAATGTACGTTAGTTAAATTAACTAACACCAAGGAAAAAAATATACATAAATGAATCATTACGATTAACTAAATTCGTGTCTTCCACCAAATAGTTCAAAATTTCTTTAAATTAGTAAAATTTACCAAAAAATGCATCCACCTTGAACTTCGTTGTCACTAAAGACATTCTTGCAATTTTGAACTCTATGTTTTTCCTTCAAACTACAAAATTTTCTTTAACAAGTGAAAAATATTTACCTATTTTTATGCCATCGGCGTGATTCAAACGTTTGTAATACTTTTTAGTTAAAATTTTCAACAAATATTCAAGATTTACTAAAATTAACCCAAAGTTTTTTTCCTGGTGAGCTCACTGTTTTTGCAATGCATGTTTTCTTAGAAATAAACGTTCGACATAATTTTCTAAAGAAATAAAATTTTAACAAAACAACTGTAGAAACAACATTTTAGTTATTTTCTATATAAATAAAAGTTTCGCAAAATTTCTACGGAAATAAAATTTTGAAATTTTCTAAAAGAATAAAATTTTTCAACATGTTCTGAGGAAATAAAATTTTGACAATATATTGGAAAGAAAAAAAAAACAAAGTTTTCTAAAGAAATAACATGTTTTACAGAAATAAATTTCTTACAAAACTTTCTTAAAAAAGGTAATTTTTAACATAATTTTCTATACAAAAAAAAAAATATGAGCAATCATTAGCAATCAGCAATCATTTAAGCTATACGAGTAGCTTAATCAAAAGAAAAAAAATTAGAAATTTTTTACAAAATAAAATTTCGACAAAATATTGACAAAAGTTTCTACTGAAGCAGCATTTGGACAAAAATCCTTTGCAAAACCAATAACTACGATTTCTACAAACCCAAAAAGTAAAATCGAAAGATCGGTCTACATGGATGCTATACTAAAACATTTACCGATTCCCACCATTTTAGGCGCACCTCGTAAAATAATTCTAGATTTCAAATTTCGTGCAAATTGGATAAAAACTACGGTTTCTATAAGCCAAAGAAGTAAAATTGGGAGATCGGTATATACGGGAGCTATACCAAAACATGAACCGATGCTACAATTTTTAGCACACCTCTTTACGGTCCTAAAACACCTCTAGATTTTAAATTTCAGGCAAATTGGATAAAAACTACGGATTTTAGAAGCCCAAGAAGTAAAATCGGGAGATCGGTCTATATGGGGGCTATACCAAAACATGGACCTATACTCACCATTTTTGGCGCACCCCTTAATTGTTCTAAAATACCTCTAGAATTTCAATTTCAGGCAAATTTGACAAAACCTACGGTTTTTATAAGCCCAAAAAGTAAAATCGGGAGATCGGTCTATATGAGGGCTATACCAAACCATGGACCGATACTCACCATTTTTAGCACACCTTTTTATGGTCTTTAAACACCTTTAGATTTAAAATTTCAGGCAAGTTGGATAAAAATTACAGATTTTAGAAGCCCAAGCAATAAACTCGGGAGATCGGTCTATATGGGGCTATACCAAAACATGGACCGATACTCACCATTTTTAGCACACCTCTTTATGGTCTTAAAACACCTCTAGATTTTAAATTTCAAGCAAATTGGATAAAAACTACGGATTCTAGAAGCCCAAGAAATAAAATCGGGAGATCGGTCTATATGGGGGCTATACCAAAACATGGACCGATACTCACCAGTTTTGGCACACCTCTTTATGGTCCTAAAATACCTCCAGATTTTAAATTTCCGGCAAATTGGATGAAAACTACGGTTTCTATGAGCCAAAGACCCCAAATTTGGAGGTCTGTTTATATGGGGACTATAACAAAACCTGGACCGATATAGCCCATCTTCGAACTTGACCTGCCTGCAGACAAAAGATTTCAAATTTCAGCACGATTGCTTCATTATTGAAGACTGTAGCGTGATTACAACAGACAGACGGACAGACGGACATGCTTATATCGTCTTAGAATTTCTCCCTGATCAAGAATATATATATTTTATGAGTTTTCTAAAGAAATAACATGTTTTACAGAAATAAATTTCTTACAAAACTTTCTTAAAAAAGGTAATTTTTAACATAATTTTCTATACAAAAAAAATATGAGCAATCATTATTGTTATTTTGATTTAAGCTACACGAGTAGCTTAATCAAAAGAAAAAAAATTTTAGAAATTTTTTGATAAGTTTTCTTAAAAAAACTGAAAAAAAATTTCTACAGAAAAAAATGTTGACAACATTTTTTAATGAAATTAAATGTTGACAAGATATTCTACAGAAAAAAGTCTATATAAATCAAATGTGACAAAGTTTTTTATAGCAACAAATTTTTGACAAAAGAATTTAAATCTGTTTTGTTTTTAATGTTTAACAAGAAACAATGTTTTTCAAAAACGAAAAAAGAAAAAAAGAGTTTCTACATAAACATACTTTTGACAAACATTTCTATAAAAACACAATTTTGACAAAATTTCCTATTGAAACAACATTTTGATTAAATATTTTATGGACATAATATTTTTACAAAATAAAATTTCGACAAAATATTGACAAAAGTTGCTATTGAAGCAGCATTTGGACAAAAATCCTTTGCAAAACCAAAAACATTACAAAACTTTCTATAAAAAGACAACTATGACAAAAGTTTCTATAAAAAATTTGACAAACTTTTGTATTGAAAACAAAAAATACGAATTTTATAAAACTAAAATTTAGAACAAAAACCTTGTTTCTATACAAAAGTTTACCAAAATGTTGTTTTTGTAGTAATGTTAAAATGTTGGTTTAAAACTTTTTATGGAATTGAAAATATACAAAATGTTCTCCAATATAAAATTTTGTTCTTATAGAACATTTTGGTTTTATAACAAATTTTTTTTTGGACAATTTTGTTTTTTAATTTTTTTATTTTTCTTCCCATTTTGTCACAGTTCCCTTTTAATAGATTTTTTTTACAAAATTTTGTTTCTATAAAAAATTTTGTTCTATTGAATATTTTGTCAAAAATGTGTTAAAACAGAAGGTTTCAAATTTTTTTGGACAAGTTAACATCGATTCAATAACTGGTATAAAATTCCATTACTAAGTCAAATCGTATTATAAAGATTATCGACTTTTAGACAATACAACAATTTATATCATTCTCTGTTTTACGACAATAGTTTTTCAATGAAATATTGAAAATTTTATCAATCCTTTATTGCTTTAGAAAATGTTGTCTCAATCCTACAAATTTATTTCATTTATCATCAAAATTTCATCCATTTCGAACATCATTTGTATTAATAGATTCCCAAAAACAGTATGATTTTAAAAATTCCCAATGAAGGATAATACGGTTTCGAAAAAGGTCTGCAAAAAATGTTTTAGGTTTAATTATCATACCTTATATATAATTAAACAAAATCTAAAAATGTGGGTGCCACAGGATTTGAACCTAGACCTCAGTACTCCCACTCCACTGCGCTACATATTGAGCTACGTAACCACTGATTGCTCTTTGACATTAACACTTACAATACATATGCTATTGCACCATTTAACTTAACAAACAGAAAAACAAATCATAAAAAATGGCGGGAAATTCGCAAAACTAGTACTTCATTACAGTGTTACCAAGTTAAAATATATATAGGATAAAGTTACCTTATCGCTGTCAGTAAAATTAAGAGTTTTTACAAGTAATTTGTTCAATCTATCCCAATAAACACAAACGTTTTAAAAATGCTAAATTTCAACAATTTTTCAAACATTTTTTCAAAGGATTAGGGTAATATTCAAGTTGAGAAATTGTTGAGAAAATCGCGTTCTCAACAAAAAACAGACATTACCCTCAACAGTGAAATTCAACACATTAGCAATAATATCTCAAGTGTTATCCTCAAATTGAAATGCATCGCTACTCAATAATTTGTCAAACAATTTTCGATGCGAGTCAAATTCAAAATTAACATCATTGCAAATACTTTTCAACCTAAATTTGTATGAATGATATCCCCACTTCAAATTGAAAGTCAAAGCCAAAATTCTATGAATTTTGTATAATTTATTCATTTTCATCAAAATAAAATATATAATAATACACTACACTACATACTACACTACAACACCAATTGACAAATAATAATCTTATTAAACATATTAACAAATAAGAACAGAAAACAAAAACAAAACAAACAACAAAACTTTAAATATCTTAAACATTATTAGTAAACACTTTTGAATTGATAATTCGATTTCCTTCCTTTTGGTGTCATAAAACAGACCGCGTGTTAGAATTGATTTCCAGCAGAAGGAATTCACAAAATATCCATTTTAAACTGATAATAGCATATGAATTAAACTGACGATGTGATGCACATTTTCATCCAGAAGTTGTTGATTTCAACAATTTGTTGTTTTTAATAATTTTAATTGGTTGCACTTGTAATGTTTCTGGAAACTTTTTCTTGTCGATAAGCCACTCATTTTTCATTGGTCAGATTCTTAATGTTTGCAAGAATGTAGCATCCAAAGATGTTAGTTTTCTGCAAAGAGATTTAAATTTAGTGACTTCTCTAAAGTGTTGATTTAATTTTTCATATTGACGTACCAATTATTAAAACTATTTGAAGCAGTTCCAGTTAATTGTCCACCATTTTTTCATCGGTCACCTTTTTAATGTTTTCAAGAACGTAGAATCCATAATTTTAATTTTCTGCAAAGAGATATACATTTAGTGACTTCCTTAAAGTTTTATTTTATTTTTTATTTTCACTTACCTATTTTTATAAACTATTTGGTTATTTGTCTAAAATTTTCCATTTTTTTAATTTCTTGCAATTGACCACGAACTTCGTTGCACAAATCAGTATTGAAAACCACATGGTTTTTCGTTGCATTTTAGGGTAGTGTTTTGTCAAAGTTTTCTCATATTATCTTCAACACCTTTTCAAAGATTTCGTCAACATTTTGGCAAATTGGAAGTAATTCGCAAACAATTTGAAGATGTATTGAAGATGAGCTATTTCAAGTCGAGTTAAATTTATGTTGAAAATTATATTTACCCTCAAACTGAAAAGTTGTTGCATTTGAAAAACGCTCATCCTGTGTTTATTGGGATATCTTAAAACAGATTTAAACGCCGCATTATAATCAGATGTAAAGAAATAACCAGAACGTCTAGGGAAAGTGTTATAATATTTTTTTTTCACAACTTAATTTTTGCAGAAAATTTTGTCAAAATTTTATTACTTTATCAAAAATTTCAAAATTTTATTTCTTTAGAAAATTTTTTCAACATTTTATTTCTATAGAAAATTTGGTTTTTTTTATTTAAATTTAATTTATATGGAAAATGTTGTCAATATATTATTTATTTAGAACATTATGCCGAAAGTTTATTTCTAAGAAAAAATTGTTCTAAATTTTATTTCTTTCTTAAATATTTCATTTAAATACAGAATGATAAAATGCTTTTATATAAATAAATGCTTTTATTTATATTTCAATATTTCATTTAAATAAAGAATGTTAAAATGATTTTATACAGAAAAGAAAGCTTTGTTTATATCTAAAAGTTTATTGTCATAATTGTGTTTCTATAAAAAGATGTTGTTTAATAAAATTTTAAATTTTGTTTGTACTTCACTTATACATACAATTTTGTCAACATTTGACTTATTTCGAAAATTTGCCAACATTTGTTTTTCTTTAGAAAATTTTGTTTCTTTAGAGAAAAGTGTACCAAATTTTTGTTCCTATGAAAAATGCTTTTATTAAATTGTAAACCTATTTTGTTTCTACGTTAGTTTCTTAAGAACATTTTGTCAAATTTTGTTCCTATTAACTATTTTTCAAAAATTCGTTTCTACAAATTATGTAGTCAAATTTTGCTTTATGCAAAAGTTCTCCGTCAGTCAGGTGTCGTGGGAAGAATTTCCAATAGTTTGATCAAGACGGAAATGTATATATCAGAAAAACTATTTAATACAGTTTTTCTGATAGATAAATTTCGTCACAACTTTTACCCAGAAGTTTCATAAAAATTTTAAAGATTTTGTGCAGCAATATAAAAGATTGAAGCGAAATATTAACACCTGTGTGTTTAAATCTATGTTTCGTCAACTTTGTTCCGATGCTTAAATTTCTTATAAATTATAATATTTTCTTGCATTAACTACGTATTTGGAAAAATGCTTAAAAAGTCTTAATTGTGAGAACAACGAATAACAGTTTTACATATTGGTTGTGAGATTGGTTGTATAGCCCAGTGGGTGAATTCTGGGTTCGATTCCCACGCAAAGGTTTTTTTATTTTATTAATATATAAAAGCATATAGTAGACCTAGAGATTTAAAAATAATAAAATAACTATTTTTTCATAAATAGGCAAATATAATCCGAGTAAAAAACAATGTAAAAGCATAAATTAAAAAGCACATCGATAAAACGGATCCCAAAGTTATATATAAAATTTTGCTTCAATACAAATTTTTCTTAAAATTTTGTTTCTGTAGAAAGTTTTAATTCTTTACAAAATTTTTGCAAAATTTTATTTCTTTGAAAAATTTTAAATTTTGTTAAAAATTCTTATTTTACAAAAATGTATCTTTTTTCACAAAATATTTATTTATTTGGAAAATTGTGAAATTTTATTTATAAAATTAAAATTTGATTTTTATAGAAAATTTTGACAACATTTTTTTTATAAAACTTTTCCACCATGTATGTCAAAATTGAAGTTTTATAGAAATTATTTTTTAAAAATTTGTCTAAATTTTATTTCTTTACATAATTATGTAAAAATTTTTTGTTTTGTTCAATATACAATCAGAAAACTATCTTAACAGAATAGGCGATCATGTCAACCAGATCCAATGAAACAAGAAGACTAAAGCGCTACCATATACTAGACTTGCCTTTTAGAAATTAATCTGTGGTTTTAAAATACACAGCAAATCTCACTAAGTGTTTTTTTTTTTGTTATACGTTATGTATTTCGATGGATTTGCATAACATCTGTAATTGTTGTATATAATATTATATAAAACTGTTATCTAATTTGCTTATTTCCCTAGGATAGATTTTAAATAAAAAAGAATTTCAAAACAAAAAACATTTTTTCTTTAGAAAATTATGTCAAAATTTTTTGTTTTGTTCAATATAAATCACAATTTTATTTTTATTTTTTTTAAAATTTTTAATTTATTTAGAAAATTTAGTCAAAACTTCGTCGTTTCTTCAGATTTTTGTTTCAATATTCTGGAAATTGTGTTTCTATGGTCAATTTTATCAAAATTTTGTTTTCGTAGACAATTTTATCAAAATTGGGTTTCTATAGGCAACTTGGTCAAAATTGTGGTTCCATGAAAAATTTGTTTAAAAAACAAAACTTTGTCACATGTTGTTTCTATAGATTTTTTCTTTCTTTCTTTAAAACATTTCACCATTTTTTTTAAATTTTTGTTTGTATAAAATTTTGTTTGTTTAATCAATTTTGAAAAAGATTCAATGTTTAACAAAAAATAAAGTTTTTCATAAACGAAAAAAGAGTTTCTACAGAAATATACTTTTGACAAAACTTTCTATAATAACAAAGTTTCCTATAGAATCAAAATTTTGACTAAATATTTTATGTAAGTAAAAAAAAATTTATACAGAAATAAAATTATGACAAAATGTTCTATAAAAAATAATTGACAAAATTTTCAACAGAAACAAAATTTTGGCAAAAATCTTCTGCAAAACTACAAATTTTACAAAATTTTCTATAAAAAGACAACTTTGACAAAAGTTTCTATAAAGAAATTTGACAAACTTTTGTATTGAAAAAAATTGTTTACGAACTTTATAAAAAAAATTAAAAAAACTTTGTTTCTATACAAAAGTTTGCCAAAGTGTTGTCTTTGTAGAAAATTATGAAAAATTTTGGTTTTACAATCTCTATTATTGAATTGTAAATATACAAAATGCTCTCCAATACAAAATTTTGTTCTTATAGAAGATTTTGCTTTTATAAAAAAAAAACTTTTTTAGACAATTTTGTGTTTTTGTCTAAAATATTTCAACATTTTGTTCTATGAATAATAAAAGGTATAAAAGTCCATTGTTAAGTCAAATCGTCTAACTAAGGTATAGAAAAAATTATCCTCTTTTAGAAAGTACAATAATTTATATCGTTCTCTGCCGTAAAATACTCGCCGTCTGTTTTTTTATATGTTGACGACTATATTTTTTCTGTGTAATATTTAAAATGTTATCAATCCTTTATTTCGTTAGAAAATGTTGTCTAAATTCTCCAAATATATTTCATTTATCAACAAAGTTAGTAATCAATCAATTTCTAACATCATTTTTATTAATAGAATCCCAAAAACATAGTATGATTTTAAAAATTCCCAATAAAGGATAAAAATTCGAAAAATGTCTGCAAAAATATGTTTTAGGTTTAACTATCATACCTTATATATAATAAAACAAAATCCAAAAATATAGGTGCTACAGGATTTGAACCTGGACCTCAGGACCCCCACTTCACAGCGCTATATGCTGAGCTACGCAAGCGCTGATGGCTCTTTGACATTACCACTTACAATACATATGGTATATTTGCACCAATTAACATAACAAACAGAAAAACAAATCATTTACAAATGGCGGGAATTTCGCAAAACTAGTATCTCATTCCAGTGTTACCAAGTGAAATATATATATATATATATATAGTATTAAGTTATCTTATCGCTGTCGGCAAAATGAAGAGTTTTTAGAATTCATTTGTTCAATATATATCGTTAAACAGATCTAAATGCCGCATTATAATCATATTAAAAGAAAAGACCAGAACGTCTAGGAAAAGTATCAGGGACAATTTATATTTTTTTTAGAAAACTGTCAAATTTTTTTTCTTCAGAAAATTTTTTCAAAACTTTATTTCTTTGAAAAAATTTTCAAAATTTTATTTCTTTGGAAAACTTTTTAAAATTTTATTTCTTTAGAAGATTTTGTTAAAACTTTATTTCTTAAGTACATTTTAGGAAAAATTAATGTAGTTAATGTAGAAAGTTTCTATAGAAACAAAACTTCTATCAAATTAAAATTTGTTATGAAAAACAATTATAGAAATAACATTTAAAAACAAAACCAAACCTGTAAAGAAAAATTTTGTAGAAGCAAAATGTTCACAAAATTTTCTGATAGAAATAAAGTTTTTAATAATAATTTCTGTAGAAATAATTTTTTTACACGAAAATTTGGTAACAGGAATTTCTTTAGAAACAAACTATTAACAAAATTATTTATAGAAATAACATTTTTAACAAGAATTTCTGCTACAAAAATAAAAAAAAATCTGTAGAAGGACAAATTTGAAAAAAGTTTCAGTAGAAGCAAATTTTCCGATAGAAATAACCATTTCAACAAGAATTTTCACAAGGCTTAGACAAAATTTTCAAAGAACATTTTTAAAACAATTTAATAAAGAAATACATATATTGTTTAAGAAGAAACTTTATAGAAACACAATTTGAAAATAAAATTTTCTTTAGAAAATATATGACAAAATGTTCTTTGGAAAATTATAATGAGATTAAATTTCTAAAAATGTCTACAAGAAAACAACAAAAGTTAGTGAAAAAATCACACAATTTTCTAAAGACGAAAACTAATTTCTATAAACATTTTGACGTACAGGGAGGAAAAATTTTATATTAAAATACATTTTAAAACAATCATTTCTTAAAAAAATTGGTAAAATGTTATAAAGAAAGAAATTTCGACAAAACTTTCTATAGCAACAAAATGAATTACAGAAGCAAAAATCTCTAGAAACAAGATATGATAAAGTTTGCTTTTTCTTTTTCTTAACAAATTTTTATCATATTTTCTATGGAACCACAATTTTGACCAAGTTGCCTATAGAAATTTTCTTAAAATTGTCCATAAAAACACAATTTATAAGATAAAAATCTAAAAAATGATAAAATTTTCTAAATAATTTATTTTTTTTTTTTATTTTTAACAACATTTTCTAAATAAATAATATTATGACAAAACTTTCCATATAAATTAAATTTCAAACAAATTCTAAAAAATAAAATTTTGGAAAAAATTTAAATAATTTTGTCAAAATTTGATTTCTTTTAAATTTTTTTCCCAAAATTTTTTTTTTAGAAATTGTTTAAAATTTAAATTATATGGAAAATTAAAAACATTAAATTTTTCATAAAATGTAATTAAGAAATAAAGTTTTAACCACATTTTCTATACAAATAAATTGTTGACATAATTTTCTAAAGAAATAAAATTTTGATTTTTTTTAAATAAATAAAGTTTTGACAAAATTTTCTGAAGCAATAAAATTTTAACAAAGTTTTCTAAAAAAAAAAGAAAATTTGACTAATTTTTATTTTATTTTTTTTTAATAAAGTGTCGTTGATACTTTTTCTAGAAGTTCTGCTCTTTTCGTTTTTTTCAAATCTTATTATAATGTGGTGTTTAAATCTGTTTAACGATACATATTATTCATATTCTAAAAACTCTTAATTTTACAGACAGTGATAAGGTAACTTAATACTATATATATTTGCACTTGGTAACACTAGAATGAAATACTAGCTTTGCGAAATTCCCGCCATTTGTAAATAATTTGCAATAGCATATGTATTGTAAGTGCTAATGTCAAGGAGCAAACAGCGCTTACGTAGCACGGTATGTAGTGCGGTGGAATAGGAGCCCTGAAGTCTAGGTTCAAATCCTGTTGCACTCAGATTTTTTGGATTTTGTTTTATTATATATAAGGTAACATCTGATAGTTAAAACTAAAACATTTTTTGCAGACATTTTTCGAATCTTTATCCTTCATTGGGAATTTTTAAAATCATACGATGTTTTTGGGATTCTATTAATAAAAATGATGTTAGAAATTGATTGATTACTAATTTTGTTGATAAATGAAATATATTTGGAGAATTTAGACAAAGGAATTGGGGAATTTACACGGACAAAAAAGACTGTTTGGGTGTAAAAATTATATGGTTTTGAGTTCCAAACAATTAATTTTTAACATTTTTACATGTGTGAAAAATATAACAAATTGTATCAAGATACCCTTTGAAGATAATATTATTTGTAGTAAATGCCCTCTGTAATGTAAATTTTAATACAATGTTTGGGATACAAAATGTTTGTAAATATAATATGCTTGGATGCAAACATATATTAAATAAAAATACCCTAAAAACATATATGTGTTTAGAAATACAGATCTAGAGAGTATACTGCAAGTAAAAGAATGGATGTAACCAATTGGCGCATTAAAAAATATAAACACACAAAAATGTGTATACCTAAGGTGAAACATAATATGTTAGAAGAATACAAACAATATTTTGTTTGGACCAATCCTGATAATCGCTACAATGTGTGGAAATAGTAATAAATTGTATCAAGATGCCCTCTGGAGATAATATTATTTGTAGTAAATGCCCTCTGTAATGTAATTGTATGAAACTCTAAAATAGTGAAGACAAAAACCAGTGAAAACGAAGTATGCGCGGCAACACTATTATGTATTATATATATCGTATAATTTGAGTACACGTCCTTGAAATATGCGATAAAATGACACAGTCCTTGAAATATGCGATACATAGGAAAAACGTTGTATATAACGATCCTTACATGGGAGTTGGAAAAAATAAGTATATATAGTACGACAAAGTAGAATATAACAATTTACTGTAAAGTAAAGTACAAAAAAACACTGTCCCCAAACTATACGTTATACATATATATATATATATATATATATATATATATATATATATATATATATACATATATATATATATATATATATATATATATATATATATATATATATATATATATATATATATATATATATATATATATATATATATATATATATATATATATATATATATATATATATATATATATATATATATATATATATATATATATACATTATATAGTCGGAAATGGATATTTCGATGTGCTACAAACGGAATGACACATCACCATTCAATGGTGGTGGGTATTAAAAATCATAATTTAAGAACAAATGTTTATGAAAAATATGTTACCTAAAAGTATATCGTTTAATGGACTCCTTTCACAAATGTTTAAAGATGTAAAAATTTATGTACAAATTCATATATATTTTTTTGTGTTGGTGTTTACTCTGCCTTTCTCATCTAACATATACTCCATTGAATCAGTTCTCAACTTCTCAGACATATTTTGTACAATAAAAGTGCAAAGTGTTGGCAACACCGTTTCCCTTTATAGTCTACAAAATTCTGTGCATCAGTGCATGCGTATATGTCTGGGTATTTGCGTTTATGTTCGCGCGGACCTAATTGATTTTTCCATCTTAATTTTATATCCACCACTCATAAAATAGTGTTGGGGTTGCATGACATTGTGCGATCATATCTATGGATGTCCTGTGTGTGTCAATCCATGACAATAGAACTGCTATGGCTTGATGACAGGGAGAAACCATGGTAATGGAGGAGCATTGGTTTGGATTTTGGTCTTCAAATATTTGCTGAATATGAAAAATAAACATGCTGCGCAGGGAAATGTCCACTGTTTGTTTATCATTTTATGACAATCAAACCATGTTACTGGGTATTTTATCGAATTTTATCAAGTCATCCAAATTCCCTGCATGTTCTCCCTTATGACACCGAAGGACAGGACTAGCATATATTTCCTACGAATTACTCGTAGAAAGATGTAAAAAAAAAAAAATATGGAGGCATGAGTATGCGCATCACGTCACAATGGTTGCATATTTTGATGAGCTTGTGTCACATAATCATATTGTCGTTCATATGCAGGCTGAGCTTTCACGTATTTCAGGAAATCGCCATGTCAACAAATCCTATTTAACCTAATACATGATGTCGATAAATATTCGTTGCTTTATTAGAAGTAACTGGTGATATGGAATATAGCATGGGAATTAATTTTTTTAAGAGTGAAGTTGAACAATTTGGGTAAAAACTTTACTTTAAATGAAGCAAAAGGGTAAATATTTAAAGTATGCAAGTGATCCGAATTTGTCATGACCTACGAAAATTTCGGGCAAAATTGGGTGAGTAGTTGATGTGAAAAACTATTTGCCATTGCCCTAGCAATATCTTATCCTTGGGATAAATGTACCGAATAGTTTTGATATATTTTTTGTTTATGGTTCACGCTTATAAATTAGTTCCTGGTATTGCTGCAGGGAAGTGTTTTCCTCATAAGTCAAGTCAATGATATATTAACAAAATTCCCATATACTATTAATTGCTTACCAATGTTGAACCAACTTACCATCAAGATTATCTGGTTATGGGAGACTCTAAGGAGTGATTTTTTAAGATCAGAAAAATGTAAGAAGTTTATTTGATGAGAATTTGAAGATTAGTTCATGCAAATGTTGACCGCAACTACATACTTTTCCATGACGGCATTCTTTTTCCAACACATCTCACCATTAAATACTTCAATGTTTCCTTCCATTGCGTCAATTGAAGCAGGTTTGTATGTATAGATATGAGATGGATCATGGTCCCACATGAAATAGTCTAAATGCATTAAAGCTCAATATCTAGGCGTCGAATTGACTCTTCGCGAACGTCCATTTTCAATCAATCCATTGATAGACGGCTGTACCTAAACAAAGAGAAATGCTTGCAACTTTGTTTAGGCAAATCTATCAAAAACCTTTCTTCGGGAGATTCAAGTGTAGTTCACTTTGGGTTGAGTGAATTACCCGAATTTACAAAATAACATTTTTTTCATGTACATTTGATGAGATGTGTTTTTTCTTATGTATTTTGATTTGCTGAATTCGAAAAAAAAAAACATTTAAAAAATTGTTTATGGAACAGTTTTTGAGATATACCCTCATTTTTAGTTTTTCGCTCTTTTTTTTACTAAACAAATTATATCTCGAGTCAGAATTCTCCGATTATATCGTTGTTGATACTTAAATGAAAGATATTGAGAAGACGAACAACAATATAATTGGATATATAATAAGTTAAGTGGTTCAAAAAATATCGATGCAATGAACCTTTTCCGCCGGAAAAGTACAAACCATTGAAAGAAAAAATTGTTTCTCTTCGTGGTCGTATAGATGATACTCTAATGCAAAATTAAAAGCGTTTTTCAATGGTTTGTACTTTTCCGTAGTCTTGTGGTAGGGTCACTGTAAAACATGATTTTTTTTTTTTTTTTTTTTTTTTTTTGAAAATTTTCCCTTTTTGCACCGATATTTTTTAAACTACTTAACTTATCACAGATCCAATTATACATGATTATTCGTCATCTCAATTCCTTTCATTTAAGTATCTCAAAAACTGTTCCATAAAAAATTGTTAACATTTTTTTTCGAATTCTGCAGATATTTTTTAAACTACTTAACTTATCACAGATCCAATTATACATGATTATTCGTCATCTCAATTCCTTTCATTTAAGTATCTCAAAAACTGTTCCATAAAAAATTGTTAACATTTTTTTTTCGAATTCTGCCGATAAAAATACATAAGAAAAGTCACCTTTCATCAAATGTTAATTTTCAGTGTAAACTAGTGTAATTGGTTTATAGGTTTGCTGCAAGTAGATGATGCTGATGAGGACTGTGGTAATTCCGAAACAGCTGCCCATCCAACCATCTTGCAGTCTATTGGGCTTTGCTGAAATAAATTTGACAAGCATACTTTTCCTCTGTTGGTTAAGCTACAATTGTAGTTTAGACAATGCATGGTTTTAAGCTGAAATCAAAAACAACAATAATATTGTATTGCACTGAAAAAAAATTTGTCGTGAGGCCACAGACTTCGTGTCCTTAAAATACGACTGTGAATTGTGCTTAGCATAGAAGACGTTTTTTTTTTATAAAAAGCTTTTTTTGATTCAATTTAAAATTTGGTATCTTAACATGAAGGCAAATTTTGTTTGGCTAAGGTCAACTTGGCTTTATTAGCAGATGAAAGAAAAGGCTGAAGAAATTAATAAACTAAAATTTGTTTCATACAATCAAGTACGATTAAACTGCAATCGTGTCTTAAGGAATCCTTATATCAATTATCTGCCTCTCTGGGTCGGAAACAATACCAAACAATTTGGTGTAAAGACAAAATCCATGGAACCGGCCAAGCTTTTTTTCAGTGTGGGCCACTGTAACTACCTCCATAAAATTTACACTAACTGAATGATACATTGAATTTATTTCTTCATTAAAACCAAAAATATTCTGCAAAACTATCACTATCTTAATACTAGATTGAGTATTAGTGATGCATGCACACAATGCAGAAGTATTCTACTTCTGTCATTACAGAACTGCAATGACTAAACCCGCATGAAATCTACGCCTAATCAAGGATGTTACTTATTTGGTGTGAATTTTGCTACAGAGGAAAAGGAAATAGTGCTTAAGTGGCGAATTTATTTGTGTGTATGTGTGTGTGTGTGAATAAATCCCAATCCACATACACATATGAACAATACACAAACAGGAAACTTTTATATCCTTATTAAAACTAATAGGCACGCACGAATTTGCGGAATAAGCAAAACTACTGCTCTACTTTGAACGTTTTGTTTAAAGACGGCATTCCCCTTGAATGCATTTCATTTCCGACTACATTTGTCCCTCCTGTGTCCTAAGTGAAGGAGCATTGTCATTTCATTGGTGAGGCATTTCGTGTGCCATGACACTAATTGAAATAAATGTCGCAAGCCTTGAATTGACATTCGTAGACCCTTTCCCAGACTTGTGCAATGATATTTGTATCCATTGATTTCATTGTAGGCTTAGTCGACTAAGTGTGACTATGCTCTGAAGGAAAAATACCTCTCAAGTTTCTTTGTTTATATAGGGTCCACATAGACTAATCTTCGGTTCTTAGTTTTTGGCGCAAATATATAGCGTAATTGGAAATGATAACAGTAGCGCGAAAAAGGAAATTTAGAACAGGTTAGGTAAGTGTGTGAGTGTTTGAGTGTAGTACGAAGCTCTTGCATTGAGCCAACCCATACAAACTTGTTCTATCGAAATGTCTCTACATCGCTTCGCCATGAACGAACCTTATTTTCAAATTAGAGTTTCTGTTTGGGAATAAAATTGCTAATATGAAAGGAAAAGACTAGAAAGCACTAATTATTTAGCTACCGAGCAAGCGTATTTAATAAACCCCTCGAAATGATGACTATGGTATATCAAAAATTTTATGGTGCTGATGAGGAATGTGGTAATTCCGAAACGGCCGTCCATCTAACCATCTTGCAGTCAAGAAGGCTTTGCCCAAATAAATCTGACAAATATACTTTTCCTCTGTTGGTCAACCTACTCTTGTTGTTTATATAACGCATGGTTTTAAGATGAAATCAAAACAACAATAATGTTTTTCCTTATATTATAAAAATGAAATTCGAAATACTGAAATAGCATCACATCTGACGAATTAATGCGAAATCAATGCAGAGATTGCCTAATAAGATGACTTCCTCCCTATGACAAGAACATATAAAATTCATTGCTTGTGAGACAAGTTTGCACCACTTCAGGATCCAAGAGAACATTTTAATTACTTCTTTAGCTACGCTTTGTTTGCTGGACATCATTCATAGTGACGAATTCTAACTTTCGACTTAATATACATTGGAATTAAAGCATCGCTATACATGAGTGTGAGTTCATCCACATAAAGTGACACGTTCATTCCTGCATTCCTTCTTCTACACATGAATACGCAATCACACTATTTGCCTGTCGAACATTCATTATGTGTATGGCTGACAACGCTTTGTCTCCTCTTAATATTCTACGCACAAGTATTCTTTCACCCACTGAATAACTCCCACGCATACATGCATACGGAAATCTAAATTCGAATGAACAAACACATACGTATATATGTGCATTTACTTCCACGCAAATAAACACACTAGGATCATCACATCGCATAAAGAAGCCTGCGAAAACAATGCATTCTTCTCAGATTGGCTGGAATACAATCGAAATAATTTCAATCTCAATGCAAACTAGTCCCTGTGCAACAAGACGAAAACATTCGCATCTAATCAAGAAACAGTGGTTTCCAAATAAAAATAATTTTGAAGATTAAATGAAATGAAAATAAACTGATTTTTAATGCGAACTTGATATTGAAGTACCAACATTAATGTGTGTTTCATCGGCTGAGTTAGGCTCAGTTGTCTCCACATTTGAGTTGCGGTTTTGCGGATGTGAATTAGTCGGTAATTGGTGACAAATTAGGTTCGTTGATATTCGGGAACTTGTTTACTCGTCGATTTCGTGTTGTACAATCTTCCTATTGTCTCAGAGATGGAATAAAATCTATTATCGTAATCTTTTTTTTGGGAGGTTTATGTATAATTCACATTGATTTATTCGAGTTTATTATGAGAGTTTCGTCGCCAGTACCCAGCAAAAAAATTTGGAAGTTCTTCCAAAGGCACAACTTTAAAAGCACTTCCAGAAGATGCACTCCCAATGATGTTCTTTATTTTAACTACCCAGGAAGTTCTTTTAATTCAATTTTTTATAAATTGCTTTTTTCATATTTTTAATGGGTAATTTTAACTTTTTTTGTTTCAAATTGGTCAAACGTTTCCGACAAGCATTATTTGACAAAATATCACAGATTTTTTTAATTTACATCCAAAACATTGAATTCGGATCACATCTAAAGAAGTGATGCAAATTCAGTGCAACGGCTGTTGAAATGGAGGACTGCCGTCCTATGACAAGCCCATGTCAAATTCATCGCTTCTGCGTCAATTTTGCACCACTTCCGGATCCAAAAGGAACAATTTCATTACTTTTTGGCGACGCTTTTTTGCTGGGTAGGTGATGCTGATTAGGAATGTTGGAGTTGAATGTATACTGGTCCCACTAATGCCTAAGATTTTTTTGGATGTCCTAATTCCAAACTGTGAAACCATGTACACACAAGCCCATAAATACAATTATTTATATATAGACATGTCTACCGGTATGAATTTTACTATCCACGACACATATATAAATCCATCCATAGAGTAATTCATCAACACTGTTCAATCACTGTGCCCCAAAATATCCATTAATCTTCTCGGAATCGTGCCGTATGCATACCATTTGGTTTTGGGATGTTCTAACAATTGCCCTTCTAGGCAAGCGGGGGTAAACTAAGCACTGCTAATGTTGATATTCATTGCGTATCCAAGCAAACACTGCACAACTTCCAGCGACATTTCATCAATCAAATAGTGTGGGTGTTCGCCTTGATATTCGAGTAATTGTATTTAAGTGATGCTCACGGATGTGCAGATGGGCCGAATCTTTGGCACAATGGCACGTACAGAGGCATATGATATCTTAATGGAAAGCAAGTCTAATCATGCAAGTAATTTATTGATTTAAACAAGCATCTCTTGAAATGTACACATCTTCATTTGGAGTTGTTTATTACTTCATTTATATCAGAAAATCATAGGAGCTCCCCCACCCATCGAAAGGATGCACTGATTACATGTTGTAATTTTCTCAAGGGTATACTTGTTTGTGTGAAGAGAATTTCTTAGTTGTTTACATTTTGCCTTGAAAGAGACCGGATGAGCCAGTTTTGCGTTGTTTTAATTAATAAGTTAGAAATTATTTTATGAAAAGATGTACTAATTTGGGACCGCCTCCTACACTTCCCAACTTTGTGAGCCAGCATTTTACATCCACGCACGAAAAAGATTGTTTTTCATACGTTTCAGTACAAAACTTATGTGTTAGAAACTCAAATTTTTAACTCATTATTTTGAGGTGCAAGCATATAATATTCATAAACTAGCGTAACATGTTTGGGCTGAATATGTAAAACGTAAATGTTCACACAAAAAATTTTTTTGGAAGCTGTATTTATACCCTGCGCCACACTGAGGAACAGGGTATTATAAGTTAGTGCATATGTTTGTAACACCCAGAAGGAGACGAGGCAGACACATGGTGTCTTTGGCAATAATGCTCAGGGAGGGTCCCTGAGTCTATATCTCCATGTCCATCTGTCCGTCCGTCCGTCTGTCTGTGAATACATTTTTGTGATCAAAGTCTTGGTCGCAATTTAAGTTCAATCGCCTTTAAATTTAACATATGTTCCTTATTTGGGTCAGAATAGAACCCTATTGATTTTGGAAGAAATCGGTTCAGATTTAGATATAGCTCCCATATATATCTTTCGCCCGATATGCACTAATATGGACCCAGAAGCCAGAGTTTTATACCGATTTGCTTGAAATTTTGTACAAACATAACACTTAGTCGTATAGTCAAGTGTGCAAAATTTGATTGAAATCGGTTCAGATTTACATATAGCTCCCATATATATTTTTCGCCCGATATGGATTTATATGGCCCCAGAAGCCAGATTTTTGGCCGAATTTGGTTGAAATTTTGCATTTGGAGTACAATTAGTAGTATAGTCAAGTGTGCAAAATTTGATTGAAATCGGTTCAGATTTAGTTATAGCTCCCATATATATCTTTCGCCCGATATGGACTAATATGGTCCTAAAATCCAGAGTTTTGGCCCACTTTGGTTAAAATTTTGTATTTTAGCTATGCGTGCCAAATTTGGTTAAAATCGGTTCATATATGTTAATATGTTAGAACATATTATGTTTGGGAAATAAAATGTTTGTAAATATAATATGCTTGGATGCAAACATATATTAATTTAGAAATAGCCTATAAACATATATGTGTTTAGTAGCTTGGAGCGCTATTTAACAGGGAGCGATATTGAATTAAGTTGGTGGTTGTTGCTGTTATTACAAAATTAACATTTTATTTTTACTTGGGCAATTGATCAGCTACTTCTTTGATCCTTAGAAACTGTGTGATCCGCTGTCCGTCCGGCAAAAGTAAAACTAAAATAAAAAAATCATAAAATTGAATAATTTCTTCTACAATGTTTGTATTACAGAAAAAGGTGCTAAGAACTAAAAAATCTCGTGGAAGTGAGAAAGATGTGGGGGAATATACAATTAGGCAGAAACAAAATTTTGAGCATTCAGGTCGAAAACCTATGTTGTTAGCACCTATATTACCTGTTTATTTTCATAATTCATTATGATTGTAAATATATAAATAAATAAATAAAATTTTGAGCACAATATTGTTTGGGAGAATTTTTTTTAAGCATATAATATTTTTGGGTGCAAAATGCTTCCAAACATATTATATATTCACATAATAACATATTGTTTTTTGGAAGACAACATTATTGAATTTGGATGCAAAAATACAAAATGTTTGGAAATTGACTACCAAAACATATATTGTTTAGACCAATATGCTTTCAAACATATTATATATTGGAAGAGATCAAACATATAAATGTTTGGGCAATAGCCAAAAATATATATGCTTGAAGCAAAATATGTTTGGGAGTATATGTTACAGAAGCGATTTTTTGTGAGCGTGTAGCTCCCATAAATATCATTCGCCTGATTTGGACTAATATGCCCACAGAGGCAAAAGTGCTACTCTGATTTACGTGAAATTTTGCAGAGGAAGTAGAATCGGTTCAGATTTTGATATAGCTCCCATATATATCTTTCGCCCGATTTTCCGTCATATGACCACAGAGGTCAAAGTTGTTATCCGATTTACGTGAAATTTTTCACAGGGAGTAGATTCAACATACTAACTACGCATGTAAAATTTGATTGAAATCGGTTCAGATTTCGATATAGATTCCATATATATGTTTTTCCTATTTAGGCAAAACTGGTCGAAATACCTACATTTTCCTTATCAAATCGCCACTGCTAAGTCGAAAACTTATCAAAATGACTCAAATTTTCCTACTACTCTATTACACATCTATCGACCGATAAATCATAAATACACTTTTGCGAAGTTGCCTCAAAATTGGGCAACTTCGCAAAACACATTGTGTTCACACATTGTGAGGTGGAACACATTGTGTTCCACCTCAGCGTATTAGCCGACTTAAATGTAAAATCTATAAGTATTGCAGAACTCTGTACAGATCTGCTCAGATATACAGAATATATGTGTATGGATTCATATAGCATCCAACACATTGGACGGATTTGATATGGTATCGAAAATGTGGACTTACAAAGTGGTGAAGGGTATAAAATAGTCGGCCCCGCCCGACTTTAGACTTTCCTTACTTGTTTTTTATTAAAATTGTGTTCCACCCTAGTGCATTAGCCAACTTAAATTTTGAGTCTATAGATTTTGTAAAAGTCTATCAAATTCTGTCCAAATCGAGTGATATTTAAATGTATGTATTTGGGACAAACCCCAACACATTTGACGGATGTGATATGGTATCGAAAATTTAGATCTACAAAGTGATGCAGGGTATAATATAGTCTGTCCCGCACGACTTTAGACTTTCCTTACTTGTTTTAAATTAAACCCCTGCCGGTCTTTTGGGAGAAATTTTGTTTCATCAAAGCTACTCGAAATTCTTTACATAAAATTAATAGCCGACACATTACATTTTTTAGTTTTATAAATACATATTCTGGAGATCGTTGTTATCTACCCATATTTTGATGTGGTCTAGTTACCTGGAGTCGACTCCGGAGTCGAGGCTGATAAGAAATGCTGGAGTCGGAGTCGAGCAAAATTGACTCGACTCCACAGCCCTGGACAAGAGTGCCTATCGTGAAGACAAAGTCGTATTTCAACAGGATGGTGATCCGAAATATAGTGCAAAAATAGTGAAAAAATGGCTTAGTGAGCAAAAATTTCAAATGATGAATTGGCCAGTGCAAAGCCCCAAGCTCAACCCGATTGAGAATTTATGGTCAATTGTTGGAAGACGGCTGGGATTGTACAAATCAGCTCCATCAAAATAAGAAGACCTGTGGGAACGAGTACAGCTTGAATGGCAGAATATATCAAATGAAATTATACAGGAATTGATTGAAAATTAAGTACATGCGAGTATTTTTTGTTTTGTTTATTTATCTCTCTGAGTTCTTTACTTCTTGTACAGAGTTTTTATTGTTGTTTTATTTAGAATTGAAGAAGGAATAAAGGAAAATAAAATTATTTTGAGTTTCTTTATTACTGCTTATTTTATTCGTTTAGAAATGAAAAAAAAAATAATTATGTACTCATTTCTGAACGCCACTGTATATGTTATACATTCTTTTAATTTGATCTGATATTGTTCTACATTTTTAAAACAATCACCCTTGTGAAAAACAAAATTTTCATATCGATACATAACCTGATACAGCCCTCATATAAACCTCAAGAATTAAGTGAATAGTTTCATAAAACTTAATGATCTAATAGTTTATTGTGGAAATATCTGTTATAATATTAACACACTTTGAACCATATTTTATGGTGTTTCATGAATATAAGAAATCCCATTTGACTAAGGATTTCTCTTTTTTCCCTGATAACATATTACCGTTATGTTAGAATTTTTAAATCGACCCTCCATGATATACCATCGTTATGAGAGTATAATGTCTGAATTACAGTCTATATGAGCTTAGTTTCAGTTTGTTTATTTTACTAACAATTTATAATTAGTATGAACTTTAAAATTTGTTTAAGTATCTTAACTGGCAACAAACACGGACTCATACATGACACAAACCTACACTCACTCATTGTTGCTCACCCATCCATACATTGCTCCATACGCTCACAAGCTCTGGAACACAAGGGTCTATAGACCCAAGTACTTTAGTCATATATGGTACCTATACACCAACTACGACAACATGAATGTACACTCATACAGACAAACATCTTCGGTAGACGGTACATGAGAAGCAACATCTTTAACATCGACATCTTTTGTTAGATTTTTGGGAAATTTGGATGTGTATGAATATAAAAATCTACATAGGTATATTATCCTAAAAGTAAGTGAATCTGTATAGGAGAGTGTGTGTGTGTGTGTGTTTGTTTTTGTGAACTGTGTAGTTCATATCTAATGAGCATATGTAAAGTGTACATTATAATTGTTCGAATTCAACAACCTTTATACCAAAGAATACTTAATACAACCAGACCTGGGGGGCATGAGAGACAAGCACAAACATAATATCTCAAACCCCCTAAACTATAACCTCAACCTCTTGTACAGTGCTGTATAGTACACACACATACACAAATACTCTTCAGAGTTCGTGAACTTAACATAACATTCATACGATTTAGATGTGGCATTTCAGTGTAATAAATAGGTTTGATAAAATGTTAAAGCATATTTCTGGGATATAAATATGTGAATATCTCTAAATTGTTCACGGCTTTTAAATTATTGCTTAAAAAATATAATTGAATAGAAAGTTCGCTGAAAACAAATTAATATTCATATTGCTGTTAAAATCAATGTCATTTACGTGGGTGTAGGAAAAGTTATATCATTATACTTATAGTGAATAAAATATGATAGACATATGCATGATTTTTAGTACACGTATTGATAAAAATTAAAATAATTTTTACAAAGACATGCATTTGCAAATAATACAGCATTACATTTTATTGCACTTTTTGTTTGGTTCAGCCCTACATGGTACTGAAAGGGTGACATTTTAAGATCATTTATAAAAAGTAAATAAGGGGGAGTTAACAATGATTTAGAATATGTGAAAAAAAAAAACACAAAAGTTTTACAATGACGGAATAATATCGAGCAAAAAGTTCTTATTTATCTTAGGGTATGGTCTAACTAGGAAAATATTTGCCCGAAATGAGTGTCAAATATTTTTGCAGGAGAAGTTTCGAAATATCTAGACTTCGTTTTTTGTAAAATGCTCTTACCCTGATATGGTATATCCCATATGACGTGAAATGGTTTGCTGGTTTGACTGAAGCGATCATTAAAGAAGCGAATTCTTTAATGATTTATGTCAAATATTTTCCCCGAGTCACTGGACCGTTAATTTAATTACATGAACAAAAAACAAAAAAATATATATATATATATGAATGAAGTACACAATAGTTAAAATTTTTCTAAAGTGAGTAGTTTACTTAAAATGTGTTTATAATTTTCCAAAAAGAGTAAATTTTACATTAACTGTGTTTGTCGCGAACTACGTGCTATGGTTAGGTTAAAGCGGCAGCCCGATTATGTTTCAGGCTCTCTTAGACTATTAAGTCCATTGTGATACCACATTAACTAAAAGTACCTATTACATATGGCCACTTCTAATTTTAACCGCTGAACCTTCTCGATAATTTTCTTCTGTTGAACTAATCAGATTGTTCCAGACTGCTTAAGTTAATGTTTTCCAGGCCCTCAGTAATCTAAAGCTATATGCCCATAAAATTTACTTACACCTTAAGGTGAGTACTATAATAGGGATTTTCACCAAAACACTAAATTAAAAGTACATATATATTTATGAAGACGATTATATTTTGATCAAGTCTTGTCAAATTACACTAGCCAACAGTCGTTTTGTGAATTGGTTCTAGCATAATTTTTCTCATTGATTTTGACCTACTAAACACGAAAATGAGTTTTAAAAAATTTCCTGTCGATTGGTTTTCGAGATACAAATTTTTGAACTTTTTTTTAATTTTTGGAGGTACACTTACAATTTTGAGCATATCTTTCGTCTTCTTTGACCCATTTGATCCTAGTGCTACTCAAATTAAAGAAAATTTAGCCGTCTACAACTCATTCTCAGAATTTTCAAATCGGGTAAGTAGTTTGGATGTTGGCGGCTTAAAAAGGTTAAAAACTGCGTTTTTTTTTTTAGTAAAAATGTGGCAGAAAAAAACATATAAAAATTCATATAAAATATAAAACACGATGCCAACAGCAAATTTGTAAGTAATTTGTTGAGCATCCAACAGTACAAAATATTTTTTGTTGAACGTTACGTTTAATCCTCAACAAATATTTTTGAATTTGAACGAAAAAAATTGTATGTGGTTTATTGAAGTCTATCAGTGTCCTGTAACAAATTTATTGGTGTATTGACAAAAACTTAAATTGAAATTGACAGAATTATTGCAAAATTGCAAAATTGACGGAACAATTTTGGAGATATTTTGTTAAGTACACACAGAGAAGGAATATGACAAAATGCTATTTTTGGACGGGGAAGATGTAATATTTTTGTGTCGAAATTCTTATACTCAGTTTTGTAAATATATGACGATTTTAAATTTGAGTAGACCAGGGTCTAGCAAGCATTTTGACAACTTTTTGCCCAGTGATATATATTCTAGTTAATTAGAATTGTAATAACTCTAATCCCGATATTAATACGATTTTATTAATTATCTCATACAACAAACACATTTAAGAAACTACCAAATTTAAAAAATATAAATTTTTCACTGGCATTTATGAATGCTTTTCTGTATTGTCTGATGAATGAGCTCTTTGCTTGCTATCATACACGTGCATGTGCTCATACTCATTTTGTTCTCAGCGATGTGCTCGTAACCAGTCTTGTATTTTTGTTTTTGTTTTCATATCGATAGCAATCAACTATTTTCGCAACAAAGCAATTTGTTGAAAATTCAGAATATTTCTATTATTTCCTCTGTCAAGCTTCTACAAACACATTTCAACAACAAATGCCTCATATTCAATAGACAAATTTGTTGGGCATCAGTAGATTTTACATACAAATAAAGTTGTTAATATTTATTTGCAGTTATTTTTTTGTGTGTAGTGTTCAATGGATTATCGTTGTATATCACAAACACATTGCTATTATTTATCTCAAATACTGTTTTCATTCTCTGCATATTCGGTATAAACTTGAGTTTTCTCATATTTCGTATGTCAGCGGGTGATGTGCATTCCCAAATTAAAAGTTCATCAGGCTTCGAACTTGGTACTTCAACGCTATGGGTGTTATCGTTATGGTTTTGTGCATGAAACTCTTTTTGCATGCTTTTAGTAACGGGCAGGACCTGAACATCGCGCTCGCTTGAAGTGGAAATCATCGCTTTCAAAGTTTCGCTATATATATTTTTTCTTGACAAAGCGTCATCATTCGTATTCATCTTCCCTTTCTTCTTCACTATTTCAAAATCATAGTCACATAAATTCATTCGAGTACGTGTCATCTTAGAAGATGTATTTTTATATGAGAACAATGTAACAAAGGTAGGGTCTTAAAAAGTTCATACCCCAAATGAATGGCAAGGAGTTCATTATGTTATCTAATATTGGTTTATTTAAATCATATTTTGATAGAGTAGCGATGGCGTACGAAATTGGTAAATCGCTGCCAAATACTCCTTGAGACAAAACTGCTCCCAAAGCGTAATTACATGCGTCCGTCGTTAATATAAAAGTTTGTGAAAAATCAGTGTATTGTAGTACAGGAGGTTTAAGTAAGCTTGTTTTTAAAGTTTCAAATGCATTTTGGCACTGTATATTCCATTCGAATTTCTGATTCTTTTTCAGAAGCATATTCAAGCATTTTGCTTTATCGGGCAAAGTTCGGTATAAAGCGCCTATAAAAATTACAAAAGGCTACAAATCGTCTGACTTCATCAGCGTTAGTTGGGACGGGATAATGTCTTATTATTTCATCTTATCGTTTACACTACCATACTTCGCGCCAATAGTGCTATACATCTAAAGCATTTTAAATTTCTTTTTCCACCTAAATTTTACATGATCTTATATAAGAGAATGTGTTAAAAAAAATCTTCCATTTGTCAATATAGTTGAAATTTTCTAAAATAAACTTATATTTTATTTGAAAAATCTCATATTTGGTTCAATACAGCTCATTAGAAATAAAAAAACTGGGTCGAAGACATTTTCATACACCCTATTATAACCCCTTCATTATACGAATACTGTATCTTCCGATTCTTAATGAAACTCTCAACATTTTTCATAGTAAATTTCCAACAAAAAGAAATGTTGCATCATATTTAAAATGTCAAATTGTAATATATTTCCAGAACAGTTCTTTTTCGCAATCTCTCCAAAGAAAATTTTAATTCATTAATTTTTGTTGTGTTTTAAATAAGTGAAATCATAAATTGTAAGCCTCAAGAACGAACATAACAATGTAAACCTCAAAATGATGCCAGACTGCTTAAAAAACACAAAAATAAAATGTTGTTGTTATCCATCACTAAATAATTGGTCCAATAAATTTTTAATTGAAAACACTTCAATAACGAAAATGAAAAAAATTAATAGACCAAATTAAAAAGTTAACTTACTTTATTCTCGTTGCAATATTAATTAACTGTTCAAATTAATTTCTGCTTTTGATTTTTGGATTGATTGAAAATTTATTGAAGCTCTTACAATTTTGGTTGAATATTTTTTCAACTTCTATTAAAATTTTAATTTAATAATGTTTAGTGATATTTTTTGTGTATAACACAACAATAGAACCACAATAACGAATAACTTGGAAAATCTAATTAAATTATAATAATATTGAATTTTCTAAACCAATTAGGCATTTAATTGTTGCCATAGGCGAAGTGCAGTGTATTGTGATAATAACTATGAACAATTGTCGCATATGTTATTATAATCAAATAAGAAGAAACATGGGTTCTCTGACAACGAACTAAACCTTAACTATTATTTATAAATTATCTAATTGCCAACATTTACAAAAATATTAACGTTGAGGATTTACGTTAATATTTTTGTAAATGTAATGATATGGTACAGTATTAGTTCAAGAAAATTAGTTAATTTTAATTTAATTTTGCCCAATGTGAGCAAATGGTCCTTATTCGAAAAATTGTTTGCCTACTTTAATGACGTGAACTAAAACAGAGAAACATTTTATACAAATATAGTACGCAATTTTAATAAAAAATCAAATAGTTCATATTTTTCTAAAATGGGAGAAGTTTGCTTAAATTGAGTTCATAGGTCTTTCAAATAAGTAAATTTTACTCAAATTGTAACTGGTTTGAACTTCATATAGCGCTAAAAACATTTTAAATACTTCGGCATATGAAATTTTCTTAAACAACAGAAAAAATATTTTTAATAAATTTTCCTCAATTTGATAAAAACTATTAACGTATTTGTAACTTGTTGCAATTAAATAAAATTTTATTTTAGTTAACATTTTCTAAAATAAACCTACATTTTCTTTCATTGTGGGTTCACTTTTTTTGGGTAAATTGACATCTTACTATTTTGATATTACCTGTCAGTGCGAGCTATTTTTACCGAAAATTGTGCAACCTTATCTTATGGAATGGCATACACTTCTTCAATAAAATTATGCCAAACACATGTAACAACAATAAAAGTCAATTGAAATGGACCTCATTACAATACATTTCACTGCATCGCATAACTATAGTGTCTCACAACATGCAACATGAATACTTAAGTGCTAGTCTAAATCAGACATTCAAAACATTAAACGGTCACAGTTGTTGCTGGGTCTACATTTTGACTAATTTACCAAATAGTCGTTAGATGTTTGTTCATTTGTATTTAGGTCGTACATGTTGGAAAACTACTTTACGAAACTACTTTGTTCCAAGAAAAATCAACATAAATATTCTATGAATAGTAGGTTTGAAATCATTTGTTCAAATTTGAGAATTTAGTTTTTTATTCTTGATTGTTATTCTTCATTGTTTTTTCCTTAACTTGAATTAAACGTTTTTTATACAAAGAAGCCCAACCGCTGTTTTTTTTTATCTTTAGAAATATCCTTTTATCAGGTTATGGGCCCAGGACGTAAAGGGCTACTCTAAAATAAAGAGAAATTGTATAGAAAAAACGGGCTATACATAATTTCAAGAAATTGTGACCAGAAAAAAAAGTAAAAATGGCAGCATCACCGCTTTTGCAAATTGAAAAATTGGATGAGAAGAATTACGAGACGTGGTATGTTCAAATGCGAAGTGTCCTTATTCATACTGGATTTTGGAAGCACGTCAAAGGTGAGATAAAAAAGGATGCAAGTTGGACAGCCGAAGAGAAACAAAAATGGGATGAAATCGATGAGAAGGCGTTGGCATCGTTGATGTTGAGCGTAAAGTCGTCGCAGCTCAATTATATCAAGAACAGCGTTACGTCAAATGAAGCTTGGGAGAAGCTGAAGGAGGTTCACAAGCCAAATGGCCCTATGCAGAAAGTTTCAATTTACAAGAAGCTTTTAAATCTCAAAATGAAGGATTACAAGTCGATGACCGAATACCTAAACACATTTTCCGAGCTAAAGGAGAAGTTGGCTGAAGCGGGTATCGAAATTCAAGAAGAATTGCTTGTAATAATTTTGCTTTCAAGTTTGGATGGTGAGTATGAAAATTTTGTGATTGCAATTGAAACGAGGGACACGCTGCCAAGTCTTTGTGTCCTGAAGCAAAAACTATTAGAAGAATGGGAAAGACGCAATCAAAGCCATGAGGAAAATTCAATTCAAAATGCTTTTGGAGTCGTAAGTAAAAACAAGAATTTTCAAAGGGACCGTAATATCAAGAAAGAGAAAGGAGCTTGCTTCGTTTGTGGTAAAAAGGGTCACTATGCCAATAAGTGTAATACCAAGACAAAGGGACAAGAATATAAAAAGGATAATAAGTCGTTTTCATTAATTGCAATGGCTGCTAAACCGAAGGAATGTGTAAATTCGTCATTGTGGTACATCGATAGTGGCGCTACAAGCCATATGTGCTCAAATCTGAATATGATGATAGATTTGGAGTCCTATGATGAAACAATAACGCTTGCAGATAAGAAGTCTATAAAAGCAGAAGGCATAGGATCTGTGATTATGAAAGTGAACGGTTCAGAAATTCGATTGAAGGATGTCATATACTGTCCGGAGTTGAACGGCAATTTCCTGTCTGTGAATAAAATGGTTGAAAATGGTTGTGTTGCTAAGTTCAATAAAAGCGGGTCGCAAATATTTTATGAAGGAAAAATAATTCTGGCTTCCAAAAGGATCAATAACTTATTTGAATTTGAGGGGAATCCTGTGAATAACAAGTTATTTGGAGTTATGCAAAATAATTTGTGGCACAAGAGGCTTGGACATTTAAATTATAATTCCTTAAAAGAAATGTGTTCCAAAGGAATAGTAAATGAAATGAATTTGGATTCAAGTGACCATGATAAGTGCAAGATATGTATGATTGGAAAAATACATGCCCTTCCATTTCCGAAGAAATCGGAATCAAGATCAAGTGAACTTTTGGAATTAATCCACTCCGACGTATGCGGACCTATGAGTGTAGAATCTTTGGGTGGATCCAAATATTTTGTTACGTTCATAGATGATAAATCCCGCAGAGTGTTCGTATACTTTATGAAAAGGAAAAATGAAGTGTTTTAAAAGTTCAAGATATTTAAGAGCATGGTGGAGTTACAAACCGGGCGGAAAATCAAAGTCTTAAGAAGTGATAACGGGGGAGAATACGTGAATGGAAAATTCAACGGCTATTTAGAAGATTGTGGTATACAACGCCAACTAACTGTCCCCTATACACCTCAACAAAACGGTGTAGCTGAGAGAGCGAACCGAACATTAGTTGAGATGGCTCGATGTTTATTAATTGAATCGCAACTTAATCAGAAGTTATGGGCAGAAGCAATTGCAACAGCAGCGTATTTAAGAAATCGGTGCCCATCGAAGAGTCTGAATGGGACCACTCCTTATGAGGAATGGACTGGTCGAACTCCCAGCATAGGACATTTACGAGTTTTTGGTTCATATGCTGTTGAACTTGATAAGACAAAAAGGAAAAAATTTGAAAACAAAGGCAGGAGCATGATAATGGTGGGATACTCCCTAACATCAAAAGCTTACAGATTATATGACAGTGAATCAAAGAAAATTATTGAGCGACGTGATGTCATATTTAATGAACAATCCTTTCCAGGGGATAAAGGAGAAGAAAATGAGACCGAATTTTTAACATTCAATGATATTCCAGTTGAGAACACTGAAGAAAATCCATTTGCACAATGTCAAAATGTTGAAGGTATTTCAATTGAAAAAATAAATGACCCAGAGGAGGAAAACTCAAATGAAAATGATTCAACATCAGAAGGCGAAAATTTTTATGAAGCAGAAAATGTCGTAGAACTTCCATCAAATTCCATACCAAATTCGGAGGAAGCGAATGTACCAAAAATTGGTCCAGGTAGGCCTAGAATTATTCGGGAAGGCAAACCTGGCCGTCCCCGAAAGATAAAAAATTTACTTAATAATGTGGTGGAGCAGAAAGTTCCAAAAACATATAAAGAAGCATTATCAAGTAAATTTAGCTCAAAATGGAAAGAAGCTATGAAAAAGGAAATGTCGTCTTTGTGTGAAAAGAGAACGTGGTCATTGGAAGAGCTTCCACCTGGACAACGGCCGGTAAAGTGTAAATGGGTCTATACACTGAAGAAAAATAAAGACGGCCAAGTCGAGCGGTACAAGGCAAGATTAGTGGCGAAAGGGTGTAGTCAAAGATTTGGGATCGACTACAACGAAACCTTTGCTCCAGTTGTAAGGTACACAACAATAAGATTGCTATTAGCCTTGGCAGTAGAGCATGAAATGTTTTTACATCAGTTGGATGTAGTATCTGCTTACTTAAATGGAGATTTACATGATGAAATATATATGTGTCAACCAGAAGAGTTTGAAGATAAGAAAAATCCAAAGAAAGTGTTAAAGCTGCATAAATCAATATACGGATTAAAACAAGCTGGGCGAGAATGGAATGCAAAGCTTGATGAATATTTACGTAAAATTGGCTTCAAATCATGTGACAACGAACCGTGTTTGTACCAAATGGAACGAAATGGAAATGTAATCCTTATTGCTGTATATGTGGATGATCTCATCATAGGATGCAAAGACGAATCTGAAATAACAAGAATTAAATATGAATTGGGAACTATGATTGAAGTCACTGACAAAGGTTCGTTGAACTATTTCCTGGGTATGGAAATATATCGCGAAGGAGGTACTGGATCTATAGAATTGAGTCAGTCAAATTATATAAAAGAAATGCTGAAAGAATATAGAATGGAAAACTGTAAGTCACTATCAGTACCATTAACACCTGGCTATCAAACCAAATGTGATGATGAGTGCAAGAAAGCAAATGTTTATGAATACCAATCGTTAATTGGTTCACTACTGTATTTAGCATTGACGACTCGACCGGACATACTTCACTCAGTGACAAAGTTATCTCAGGGGAACACAGATCCACACGTAGAACATATGACGGCTGCAAAACAAATTCTTCGGTACTTGAAGGGAACCGCAAATCTTAAAATGCACTTCAGAAAAAGTAATGGCTCATTGACTGGCTTTGCAGACGCAGATTGGGCAGGATGTAGTACTGATCGCAAGTCGTATTCTGGTTCGATATTTTTCTTCGGTGATAATGCAATATCTTGGGAGTCAAAGAAACAAAATATAACGGCCCTAAGTAGCACTGAAGCCGAATACGTGTCTTTTTCAAATGCATCTAAAGAAGCGATTTATTTGCAAAGATTATTACAAGAACTTGGTTTTGGAACGGATGAAAGTGTAACAATAAATGTTGACAACCAGGGCGCAATACAATTAGCTTACAATCCTGTTCACCACAAAAGGACGAAGCATATAGAAATTAAATATCACCATGTTCGAGACCTCGTTAAATCTGGGAAAATAAGACTCCAATATTGTCCAACAGAAGAAATGGTGGCTGATATATTCACAAAGAATTTGTCCAAAATCAAGCACCAAAAGTTTGTTAATTTGATCAATTTTATATAGTTTTTAAATATAGAGAATATATATGTTGAGGTGGAGTGTTGGAAAACTACTTTACGAAACTACTTTGTTCCAAGAAAAATCAACATAAATATTCTATGAATAGTAGGTTTGAAATCATTTGTTCAAATTTGAGAATTTAGTTTTTTATTCTTGATTGTTATTCTTCATTGTTTTTTCCTTAACTTGAATTAAACGTTTTTTATACAAAGAAGCCCAACCGCTGTTTTTTTTTTATCTTTAGAAATATCCTTTTATCAGTACAAATATGCATTCAGTTAAGCGACTGTTTTTCTGATAATCACTGGTGGACCAAGGTTAATGCATTTCTACGACTTAAGTCTTTGTTTAATGGACTGAATAGTATAAGTGAGCCTGACAATTAATCGGGATGCCACATTAACCAAACCTAAGGCTTTGTTGCAGTATGCTTTAGTGTAATTTTAACTGATAAAAATTAAGAGTGCATCGAACGTTAAAAATCGGTTGTAATTAAAACATACGAAAGGGGGTAGGTTCCAATAAAAAATCTTTTGTAAAAAAAACTATAAAAATTATTAATTAGGATCTCTGCTAATGAAGCTAGCGTCCAAAAAAGGGAATCCAAAATGAAAGAAAATGTATATGAAAATGTTAAGTTTTTTATTTTTTTTTTTCATATCAAATTCATAAAAAGCTTGTTTTTTTTTTGCAAAGCAATCTCAAGAGAACATCCACGGAAATAAAATAGTCAAACACCACAGGTTCAAATTACCACAGGCGACGTACATATGTATTTAAATATATTTTTCATTGAGTAATACTTTTTGGTTTTCAATTGTTTTGCTACATTTAATAATTCAAAGTTAAATTTTTCATATAAAAGAAAATTGCGCAGTTTTGAAGACTTTTCCAAAAGAATTTCATCATATGTGGGACTAATTGATAGTAGATAATTTAGAATGAAATTTTTGTGGAACAACTTCCAATATTTTTGTGTTTGGAATAGAAACCCAATAGAATTTCGTCAATACATTGACTCGTAATTTAATTTAAAAAAAGCATGAAATCAATAAAGTACATAATTCTCTAACAATAAACATAATCAATTTATATATTTACATAATATCTTAGCTGGAGGCTACCAATGGCAACCATCTTCCATAAATTCATTGTGATCTTGCAACGTGGAAATAAATAAGTGTTAATTTTTGCTGCATAAGCTAAACACTACAACGACATGCCGGATTGAGGTTGGAACAAATACATCATGAAGTCATGTTGTATTTAGTCATCATCCGCCTGATTGTGGCAACAGGGGGTTGCTGTGTCAAACTTATTATCTAAACATGCATCGTTGCTGCAAGGAAGCTTCAGAGTGTCTGAAGGATGTAGACTAAATAGATCCTTAAAGCTAAACAAACTACATATTAAACAACAACAACAATAACAGCAGGAAACATAAGCGCTCTTATACACATGATACCTCTGAATAAACAATGCAACGAGGTGCTTCACATTGCAATGGAAAACAACTAAGTTCGGCCGGGATGAAATTAGTTTATCCCTTATCGATTTTTAATATATTTTTAAAGCATTATTGTTGTTTTTGATTTCAGCTTAAAAGCATGGATTGACTAAACTACAAGTGTAGCTTAACCAACAGGGGAAAAAATGTTTGTCAATTTTATTTCGGCAAAGCCCTATAGACTGCAAGATGGTTGGATGGATGCACGTTTCGACATTACCACATTCATCATAAGTATCCTTTATTTGCAGCAAAATTATCAATCAATTATAAGAATAAATTCAGGCACACGCTCACAAAAAATCGCTTCTGTAACATATACTTCCAAACATATTTTGCTTCAAGCATATACATTTTTGGCTATTGCCCAAACATTTATATGTTTGATCTCTTCCAATATATAATATGTTTGAAAGCATATTGGTCTAAAAAATATATGTTTGGGTAGTCAATTTCCAAACATTTTGTATTTTTGCATCCAAATTCAATAATGTTGTCTTCCAAAAAACAATATGTTATTATGTGAACATATAATATGTTTGGAAGCATTTTGCACCCAAAAATATTATATGCTTAAAAAAATTCTCCCAAACAATATTGTGCTCAAAATTTTATTTATTTATTTATATGTTTACAATCATAATGAATTATGAAAATAAACAGGTAATATAGGTGCTAGCAACATAGGTTTTCGACCTGAATGCTCAAAATTTTCTTTCTGCCTAATTGTATATTCCCCCACATCTTTCTCACTTCCACGAGATTTTTTAGTTCTTAGCACCTTTTTCTGTAATACAAACATTGTAGAAGAAATTATTCAATTGTATGATTTTTTTTTTATTTTAATTTTACCTTTTGCCGGACGGGGATTCGAACAGCGGACCACACAGTTTGTAAGGATCAAAGAAGTAGCTGATCAATTGCCCAAGGAAAAATAAAATGTTAATTTTGTAATAACAAGCAACAACCACCAACTTAATTCAATATCGCTCCCTGTTAAATAGCGCTCCAAGCTACTAAACACATATATGTTTATAGGCTACTTCTAAATTAATATATGTTTGCATCCAAGCATATTATATTTACAAACATTTTATGTCCCAAACATAATATGTTCTAACATATTAACACATATGTCCCAAGGTTAGGTTAGGTTAGGTTAGGTGGCAGCCCGATGTATCAGGCTCACTTAGACTATTCAGTCCATTGTGATACCACATTGGTGAACTTCTCTCTTATCACTGAGTGCTGCCCGATTCCATGTTAAGCTCAATGACAAGGGACCTCCTTTTTATAGCCGAGTCCGAACGGCGTTCCACATTGCAGTGAAACCACTTAGAGAAGCTTCGAAACCCTCAGAAATGTCACCAGCATTACTGAGGTGGGATAATCCACCGCTGAAAAACTTTTTGGTGTTCGGTCGTAGCAGGAATCGAACCCACGACCTTGTGTATGCAAGGCGGGCATGCTAACCATTGCACCACGGTGGCTCCCATATGTCCCAAACATGTTATGCTAGTTTATGAACATTATATGCTTGCACTCAAAAATATTGTGTTTAAAAATTTGTTTTCCAAACATATAATGTTTATTTTTCATCCGTGCAGTTCACTAAACCCAAAGTGAACCACACTTGAACCTTCCGAAAAAAGGCATTGATTTTCAAAACTTCTCCATTGTATTGATTGAAATAACTTGCAGGAAAATTTATGTTTTGTTCGAGCATTGTGTTTCTAATAATGAAATTGTGAAATATATTTCCGTGTAAATTTTTCATATAACTTAAAACCACAAATTGTTCTTATTAATAAACATATAACAAGTATATACCATAAGAAAGAAAGTTCCACCAGACTGAATCTTATGTTCGCTGAAAAAAAGCATGGCCGGTTCCAAAGATTTTGCTTTTAATTTAATGAATTGAAGTGAGGGTACCGTTAAGACACAATTTTTTCTATGCGTTTTGTATGCTTGGTTCCAGGAATCAAATTTAAATTTATTCGTTTTTTAACGATACACAGAAAAAAGTGAATAATTGAATCAAATACAAAAATTGTGAATTCAATTATTTTTGTGTTTGATTTTCAGCTTATGACGAAAATTGTAAATCCAATTACCCAAATTGTAAGGTTGTCATAAAACTATTTTCAAATGAAGTAATATTTGCGTTGAGTATAAATGTAATTGGAATTTGTCAAAATATTCAAATGACATAGTACTCAATCCAAATACATTAGTATTTGAAGTATATAAAGTGTTTTCAATTACCGTCGTAATTGAACTGAGTGCAATGTTTATAGAATTTTTTAACCTATACAATTACTATCGTAATAGTGTTTATTACGATGTTAAACAATACAATCGTTGTACTATATAATCTATATTAATTTAAGAAAATTATACAAATACATTCTTAAAAAAGGTTTTATGCTTTTTATTATAAAAAAGAAAGAAATTCTGAAAATATGTATAATTGAAAATACAGCGAAGTACATGTTTGGTAGAAAAATACAGAATATTCATTATAAACGACGTATTTAACAGGCTAACTCACAAAGAAAAAACAGTTTTTGAATTATATGTACCACCTGCTGGAATTTCCCATATCTTCCTCATTTATATGCGATTTGTTTAGGCATCCTGCTCTTGTGTAATACAAACATCTATTCATTTCAAAGTTTTATGTGATTTTTCCTTCTGTTGCTGGGAAGAAATCCTCGAAATCCCCGTTTTCGAAGTAAACACATTTTCCTCTAGGCCACATATTTTTGACAGTCGGCTTATATCCATAAATAGGGCAATTTGACGTGTACACGACCTAATTGTAGAAACAAAATAGAAAGAATGTAATTGTGTATATATTCCAAAGCTTATTCTCAAGTTTTTAAACGACCCAATTCAGGATGTGTGTAAGTTTATACAACGAAAGAAATCATTTACATATTTTATTAAGGTTTTCAGCGAATTTAAAAAATTTTACGAACATAGAAATATGTACCAACTATATTAAATTAACTTTCCATAGTAAAAAGTTTGTGCTGTGATACTTTCGTCGTGATCCCGACTAATAGTCGAAGTCACGAGAATTCTCGTGAGTCTAAAAATTGTTGTGAACCGTTAATCGTCTTTAAAAGTTCTGTTTGCGTGAACGTACATGAGTATTTCGTGAATGTGCTTGGGAGAGAGAAAGAATTCTACCAACACGTCACAGGTTAGACTCACAATGAAAATGTTCATTTTTACGAACAGAATTCTTTCAGTGTAGTTTCCAAAAAACGCGCTTGACCAAAAAAACTGGTATTTAGATAAAGGTACTTACCTGCGATAAAAATACAATATGGTGCGCCAAAAATGTTGTAAATGTTAAAATTTCGAATCGCGGTACCAATACCACGGTTTATTTGCGGATAAACTCGATCCTGTTCTTAAGAAGATTCTTAATAATAACAATAAATGACATTTTATTGTTTGTATTAATTTATTTTTCGTTACGTAGCAACGTCATAAACAGTTTTATCAGGCAATTACGCATTATACTTAAATCAATAACTTTTATACTTGGTCCAATTGAACATAGTAATTGATGTGTTGTGAATTCAATTACCAGTGAATTTTGATATTTTTGCCAGTTTTTCATTCAACCAATTATTTTCATGTTTGACTTAATAAAAATCGTAGTTGATATTATTTTTTCATTCAATTATGCCAATAATTGATTTTTATTTTGCTTCAGTTTTTTCTGTGTAACACAAGACTCGAAATTAGAAATATAGAAAAGATGTTCTTTATTTTAACTACACACACAAGAATATATATACTTTATATAGTCGGAAATCGGAATCGGTGTGTTACAAACGGAATGATAAACTCATTATACCCCCGTCACCATTCTATGGTGGTGGGTATAAAAAAACGAGATATAAAACAAGTATATACAGCAGTAAGTTCGGCCGGGCCGAATCTTAAATACCCACCACCATGAACCAAATATTAGGGTTTCATTTGACATTTCAGGAGGGCTTGAGGACACTTCCCGAAGATAAATTTAAAGATTTCATCTATGAGGACTATATCAGATTCTGGATTTATAAGAACCATTTTTGTTTGATTTTTAGAGGAATCATTAACATTTCATGTAAGTGTGCAAGAAAATTTTAAAATAACGTTTTGATTTGAAATCTTAAATCTGTAGAAGTAAAATCTGGAAATTTTACATTGAGTTGCAAGCAATTTTCATGATCAGTGCGTCTTCTACACCCTCAAGAAGTGAAGTCGGTCTATATGGAGGCATTACCACATTGACCGATAAAAACTTAATCCGACACACGGTTTTGTGAGCCTAAAATACCAGAATATTTAAAATTTCAGGCAAATCTGATAAAAACTACGGTTTCTAGAAACCGTATATACTAAATATGGGCCGCTATACTAAAATATGGGCCGATACTCACCGTTTTCGGCACACCTCTTTATGACCCAAAAATACCTCTAGATTTCCAATTTCAGGCTAATAGGATACAATTTTCGGGAAGCCCAAGAAGTAAAATCGGGAAATCGGTCTATATGGGGGCTATACCAAAATATGGACCGATACTCACCATTTTCGGCACACCTCTTTATGGTCCTAAAATACCTCTAGATTTCCAATTTCAGACAAATTGGATAAAAACTACGGTTTCTATAAGCCCAAGATCCCAAATCTGGAGGGCGTTTTATATGGGGACCATACCAAAACATGGGCCGATACAAGAAGTAAAATCGGGAAATCGGTCTATATGGGGGCTATACCAAAATATGGACCGATACTCACCATTTTCGGCACACCTCTTTATGGTCCTAAAATACCTCTAGATTTCCAATTTCAGACAAATTGGATAAAAACTACGGTTTCTATAAGCCCAAGACCCCAAATCTGGAGGGCGTTTTATATGGGGACCATACCAAAACATGGGCCGATACTCACAATTTTTGGCACACGTATTTGTGGTCCTACAATACCTCTAGATTGCCAATTTCAGGTAAATTGAATAAAAACTGCGGTTTCTATAAGCCCAAGAAATAAAATCGGGAGATCGGTCTATATAGGCCATCTTCGAACTTGAAGACGAGTTTGTACAAAATTTCAGCACGATTGCTTCATTATTGAATACTGTAGCGTAATTACAACAGACAGACAGACAGACAGACGGGCAGACGGACATCGTTATATCGTCTTAGAATTTCTCCCTGATCAAGAATATATATACTTTATATAGTCGGAAATCGATATTTCGAGATGTTACAAACGCAATGACAAACTTATTATACCCCCGTCACCATTCTATGGTGGTGGGTACAAAAATTGGGAATTTTGTGAGAATATTTGAGGTCAAACGTTTCAGACAAATTCACACATCCACAACACTGAATTCAAATCACACCTTAAGTGATGCAAATTCAGTGCAACGGCTATTGACATCCATCCTACACGCAAAGAAAAAAACGTTTGGAAAACGTGTACCGAAAACGTTTTTCTTTTGTTAGAGTTTTTTGAATTGCTTCGAAAAGTTTAAACTTTTATCACCAAAAAATTCGTTTGTTACAAAGTTTTTATTTTTTCAATAAAAAAAGTTATTTTTGAAACAACAACAGAGTCCATTTCGTTTATATCAAACACTGTTCTTTCCTGACTTTTGGTCTTTAATAAGACACATTTTACAGTTCAAAATTTAATATAGTACAATGTAATTTTGAACATTTTTTCGGAATCTTCCGAACATATGTAGAATATATGTAAAAAAAAAACTTTGGTCGAAGCAGGGATCGAACCCACGACCCTTGGCATGAGAGTCAGACGTAGTAACCACTGCTCCACGGTGCCAAACTAAATGTTTGTTTCTGTTAAATAAACTTTGTTTATTCGGTTCGTGGGCGCCGCAAGCTATGCTATATAAATATAACTTATATGGATAATTATCTATTGATGACCATAACAGGTACATAGCTCAGTGGTTAGTGTTTTGGCTTACAAAGTGCATGGTCCGCGGTTCGATTCTCCGTCCAGGCGAAAGGTAAAAAAATTTTAAAAATTTATAAATTCGTATAATTTCTTCTACATTGTTGGTATTACAGGAAAAGGTGTTAAGAACTAAAAAAACTCGTGGATGTAAGAAAGATGTGAGGGAAAATGCGATTAGCAAGATTTTTTTTTTTAGTTAGTCTTTATGAAATTGTTGTTACATCCTGGAAAAGAATAAATGTTTATCACAAAAAGTATATACTTTTTTCCAAATACACTTCCTTACAGCGAAAAGCAAATAAGAAACCAATTTTGTTTGTCTAAAATTTCGTTTGGGAGGAAAGATTTCATCATTTCTGCGCCGATTTTGCACCACTTCCGGATCCAAAAAAAACATTTTCACTACTTTCTTGCTTTTTTTAATGGAATATTACGATTTCAATACGAGCTTATTGAACACAAGGATTAATGAATTAATTGATTATGAAGATATTGAAAAGAAAACGCCAGATACCAATCTCACAAGCCTAACTAGACATATGATTATTTTCTTTCAAAGAATTTTACAAAAATTATTAAAGCCTTAGTGGCCTTAGTCGAACAAAATGTTCTTCATGTAAGGATACCCAAGTTTAAGTCAAACCGTTTATAAGAATACACTAACTTAACTATAAGGACAAAACTACTTCTTGGAAAGTTTTCAACTTTTGGACAAAGAAAACAAATTTGAATGAGAGAAATGCGTCTTCTATGCTAAATAAAAATCTAATTTGTATTTTTAAGGACATGAACTCTTTGGCTTCAATACAATATTTTTTTAGTTTATATTAATTAGAGCTGCGAAACATATTCTACTATAAATACCCAATTTTTATTGCAAATCTCTTGATCTCTCTTAGGTATATTTTTCCAACTTACTTATTTGTCGTTGCTACCTTAAAACGGGCAAGAGAAACTTTACTAATTCCCACTTATTATGACAAAACAATTTTGGGTTCACTTCCTACCGCTTTTGGAGTATGTCCTACTTGAGACAAAATTTAACGAAACACCTTAATACACTATAGACTGACGTTCACAAATGAATACGCTTTCAATGCACTTAAGAACTTTCCTTTGTGAATTTTGAGTATGAGAAGAATTTGTGGAAATGTGGTATCCACATAAACATGCACATACACATACGCTACGCATCAAATTCTAGGCAGAAAAACTCAAAAATTCCCAATAGAAATTTGTTTCTAGAACTACCAAAAGTTCTCATACTCACAAGAGTGACATCCATTCTCACACATACATACGAGTACACACGCCAATGCTCATCTTCGAACCACAGTCACATTAGAATGCATTGAAGGTAACCCGAAAATTCAACAATGTTTGTTTATTTTTCATTTAATGAAAACTCTGTGCATGTGTGTTCGGGTGTTTGTGTATATGTGAAAATAGTTTTGTGTGTTTCTAATTGCGTTTGTCTGGTTATTATCTTCTTGTTTTTAACATCCTCTATATGCCTTCGTTCAGTAGTCATAGGTGTTCTCCACATTTCCAAGCATATGGAAAATTGCTTAACAAACGATTGTGTTGTTGGTCTTGTTGTTGTCGAAACATTGTTGCTTAGACTGTTTATGCACAAATGCAGTGATCCATTTAGGTATGCATACAAGTGAGGAAGGAGCTTTACCCCTTGTAGGGATGCAAAAGTTGGTGCTATTGTACGAAATTACGTACAACCCATATACTAAATATGCAATGGTGAAATCGAATATTTGCTTCAAAATCGTTTGTATTTCAGAAGAGAACGCAATGAGAATTGCTGACTATTTCTGACTATTGTCCCCAAATTAGAACGCTTACCTAACTAAAAATCCCCAATTAAAAAAAAATCCTCACAAAAAAATCCGCAATAATTTTTTGCAAATTATTATGAAAAAATTTATATTAAACAAGGAAAGAAAGTCTAAAGTCGAGCGGGGCCGACTATATTATACCCTGCACCACTTTGTAGATCTAAATTTTCGATACCATACCACATCCGTCAATTGTGTTGGGTGCTATATATAAAAGGTTTGTCCCAAATACATACATTTTAATATCTCTCGATCTGCACAGAATTTGATAGACTTCTACAAATTCTATAGACTCAAAATTTAAGTCGGCCAATGCACTAGGGTGAAACGCAATGTTAGTAACAAAAATATGGGAAAGATTTAAATCTGAAGCAATTTTAAGGAAACTTCACAAAAGTTTATTTATGATTTATCGCTCGGTATATATATGTATTTGAAGTTAAGGAAAATTACAGTTAGTTTTACAACTTTTTGACTAAGCAGAGCCGATTTTACAAGGAAAATGTTGGTATTTTGACCATTTTTGTCGAAAGCAGAAAAACATATATATGGGAGCTATATCTAAATCTGAACCGATTTCAATCAAATTTGGCACACATTACTATACTATTAATTGTACTCCTAGTGCAAAATTTCAACCAAATTGGGCCAAAACTCTGGCTTCTGGGGGAACACGTGTCAAATTTGAAGGCGATTGGACTTATATTGCGACCTAGACTTTGATCACAAAAATGTGTTCACAGACAGACGGACATAGTTATATCGACTCAGGGAACCACCCTGAGCATTATTGCCACAGACACCATATGTCTACCTCGTCTCCTTCTGGGTGTTACAAACATATGCACTAACTTATAATACCCTGTTCTACAGTGTGGCGCAGGGTGTAAAAAGTCTGTAACAAAATATAACATTTTTGTCATACCATATTACGAGCTGCACTAAGATCAAGATGTCTTAGCACAACACCAAAATACCGGCGATCGTATTCCAAATGCTCGAGAAAAAAGTGGGAGTTCGGTCACCATTTTTTTTTTAAGAAAATTTACTTTTAAATATTCAAAAAAAGCGTCATTTTGGGTAGAGCAGGTTTTAACCATCTACAGCCCCAATTTTTTTGCCAGCTGATAAAATATTCAATGTTAACGATACCAAAGCAAGAAAACTAAAAAAGTTTTTTTTTATTTTACCCATTTTGGTTGCCTTAACGTGTGTTTTACTAAAAGCTTCCTTATTTAATGAAGTCCGCCTAAAGGCGGGATTGGGCATTAGAGGGTTAAGTTCAACAATACATCAATACTACAAAAGAGCATACCATTCGTACATTTCGAAATGTTCATTTATAACCACAGTGAGAAAAGAATAGAAGTTACATGAAATTCTATAATTTTTTGTAGGTTTTCCGTTATTAGTCGTTCACTTTATTTGCAACGGCTAAATTTCTTACTAAAATATCAGAACCAGTACCCACTTTTGTATAAAAGGAACAAATTTCCCTCTAATTGATAAACTTTTTATATTAATATTCATTAACATTTTTATTTTTAATTATTTATTTAAATATTTTTAATCATATTTTCAGCTTTTGTTAATTGTTTTTTCTGTTTGTTTGAGTAAACATATTTTTTTTAGGTCGGGTGGCGCAACGAAATTGATACAAATAATAATTTCTTTCCAAAATCCGATTAATCCGATTTTTCCCATTAAATTGTAGTTATTCTGCAATTATTTATGCGGAATAAATAAATTCTAAATATTGCTACAATTTTGTCTCTATAATTGAAATATTTATTTTCGTTGTTTCAATAAGAAGTACATGATTTTGAATCCCTAACATTGAGTCAATGCCAATGTTTCTCATCTCCGATTTTCGGTAGCTTTTGATACATTTGTGTTTACAATTTAACTTCTTGAATATTGCAGTTCCGACCAGAAAACAATGTAGATGTTGTTCTGTTTGTTTTTATAGTGGTGGTAATTATTATGCTGCTGCTGTTGCTCTCATTACTCATTTGTTGTTACTTATGTCGATAAAGGAGTGTTAGATTATTAAGACATGCATGCACAGATATACCAGAGCAGTTGCCAAATTCGACAACAACAAGTAATGGAATAACGTAATGAACACTTTTGGAAAGTGCTGAAGCATATATGTATCTGACTTCAATATACACTAAAGTTATATCAAACAAATGTGACAAAATCAATATCGATCGTAGACTATTATCTGATATCGCACATTCACACAACTCACCTCATTTAGTGAATTTAAGTAACCATAAATTGACAAAAGTATCAAAATATTATGAAAATTATGTCGATTTAATGTCGTTGAACATTTCACATCATTGGCATTGTGAACAGAATAAGAAAATTTGTATACCTATATCGTATGATGGGGTCTATAAAATATATGTTCAATTTTGATAGAAGTTCCTTCTATGGTGAATTTCTTTTAAATTAATTTAATTATACCCTTCACCACTACTGTGGTACAGGGTATAATAAGTTTGTGCATTTGTATGTAACGCCAAGAAGGAAAAGTCTGAGACCCATCGTTTAGTATACCGATCGTCTTAGAATGAAATTCTGAGTCGATTTAGCGATGTCCGTCTGTCTGTCTGTCTGTCTGTCTGTCTGTCTGTCCGTCTGTCTGTTGATGTATTTTTGTGTGCAAAGTACAGCTCGCAGTTTTAGTCCGATTGTCCTAAAATTTGGTATAGGGTCCAGTTTCAGCTCAAAGACGATCCCTATTGATTTTGGAAAAAAAGCGGTTCAGATTTAGATATAGCTGCCATATATATTTTTCACCGATCTGGTCATAATTGGCGTGTATATCAACCGATCTTCCTCAAATTCCGTACATCCGAATATTTTATGAGTTTCGAAAAACTTGCAAAATATCATCCAAATCGGTTCAGATTTAGATATAGCTCCCATATATAGCTTTCTCCCGATTTACACTCATTTGCCCACAGAGACCAATTTTTTGCTCCGATTTAGTTGAAATTTTGCACAGGGAGTAGAATTAGCATTATTGCTATGCTTGTCAAATTTGGTGGAAATCGGTTCAGATTTAGATATAGCTCCCATATATAGCTTTCGCCCGATTTACACTCAAATGACCACAGAGGCCAATTTTTTGCTCCGATTTAGTTGACATTTTGCACAGGGAGTAGAATTAGCATTGTAGCTATACGTGTCAAATTTGGTTGAAATCGGTTCAGATTTCGATATAGCTCCCATATATAGCTTTCGGCCGATTTAAACTCATATGACCACAGTGGCCAATCTTTTACTCCGATTTAATTGAAATTTTGCACAGGGAGTAGAATTAGCATTGTACCTATGCGTGCCAAATTTGGTTGAAATCGGTTCAGATTTAGATATAGCTCCCATTTATATGATTTTCTGATTTCGACAAAAATGGTCAAAATATCAACATTTTCCTTGTAACTAAAATCGCCACTGCTTAGTCGAAACGTTGTTAAAATGATTCTAATTTTCTTAAAATTCTAATACATATATATCGAGCGATAAACCATAAATAAATTTTTGCGAAGTTTCCTTAAAATCGCTTCAGATTTAAATGTTTCCCATATTTTTTTACTAACATTGTGTTCCACCCTAGTCCATTAGCCGACTTAAATTTTGAGTCTATAGATTTTGTAGAAGTCAAATTCTGTCCAGATCGAGTGATATTTAAATGTATGTATTTGGGACAAACCTTTATATATAGCCCCCAACACATTTAACGGATGTGATATGGTTTCGAAAATTTAGATCTACAAAGTGGAGCAGGGTATAATATAGTCGGCCCCGCCCGACTTTAGACTTTCCTTACTTGTTTAATATGTAAAATGTAAAATTCGTTTTACTAATTCATATTATTTTATAGATAGACAATAAATTTGTATAGATGTATAAATAATAGCTGATACAATTTTCAGAAACCTTTCTTAATAAATTATTTTAATTAAAGCATGTTCTTTCATGAATTACGAATATGAATTACATAAATATGTGAATATGTTCCCAATGTCTTTACTCAAATACTTTAAGCCTTAAACTGATTACTTTCCGTTTGCAAACACATAGACGTAGAGAATATGTTTGGATTTTCTTACTTACATCTTTATTCTCAATCTGAACGAAAAACCAGGAATAAAAAACCCTGCAAATGCCCTTCATATGGAGGCAATACCATGAAGACAATCGTATTTGCAAACAAAAAAAAAAAACATCATGATGCCCACATTGATGGCTTAAATTAAAGGGGAATGTTTGTTGCTGTGAATATATGAGTGTTGCTTTCAATCCTTTGGTTGGAAAAATTGATGAAATCCTTTGCGAGTTTTTTTCCTTCGCAGAATTTGCACCTAGGAAAGAATTTTTATTTTTTTTTTTTCTTTCGTTGTTCGTTTGAAAGGTACGATATATATGCCTTTTCTTTGTGCAACTTCTATTCTTGGATCAATTATTTGCTATGTATACGAGCAAGGAGCAAATTAACTATATCCTTCATGCATTGTGGGAAAAACAAAGTGGTGAATGGAGGCAGTTCAACAATGTCGGTAAACTAGAGCCATTATTTTTTGAGTAATGAACCGTGGAAGAAAAGCGTCACCTCTTCGAGACAATAAATGTTGTTTTCGAGGCTTCCCCATATATTTCCCAGGTTTATGGCAAATTCTTTTGGCAGAGTGTGGTAACATATAATGCGGTTTTGTATAAAATCATGAGACTTCTTCAAATAAATGTCTTCCTATTTATTAGATCATACCTATAAAATATACTGTATTATGTAAATGAATCTTACAAAAGTTGTGTAGAGAATTGTATAAGAGATGGTTCCCCTCAAGGCTTTTGTATGAACCCGAAACGGGTCTTCCGACAAGACAGCTGTTTTATCTACAAAAAACTCTTTGTACTGTCGCCGTTACTAAAACTTTGACATATTAAAGCAGTTGAATCGAAATCTATCCATGTAGATCACATGAATCAAATAGAGTATCCTAAGAATTTGAAGTGATATACCCCTGTAGGAAATTGAGGTAACTTTAAGTTAATAAATTGTTAGTCATAACTGAGTCACAGCTGACTCAAATCCTAACTCATTTCCCATGTAAAATCCTATTCAGTTTTAACACGTATTGTCATTGGAACGAGTCAGTCCTCACTCAAACCTGCATAAGCTTCAGCTAACCAAAAGTTAGCTCAAAGTGAGTTAGCTTTAGGCTGATAATATATGAGCATACTATGAGTTAGCTCTTAACTGATTAGTTTATGGTGAGCTCTTTGTGGATAATAAAATATTTTGTTTTTGTTTTATTATTTTTGATCCATTTTATTTTGAATTAATTAAAAAATAATAAGAACTCAGATTTTTTAAAATTATTTTACAATAAATAAAATATAACGTAAGTAAAAATTCGGATAATATTAGTTGAGTTCATCTTGTCTTGAGTGTTATGTTAATTTTCTCGTTTAACTCAGAAGGAGTTGTACCTAATTTGTAATGACGCACACTGAATGGAAGTGACATTCGTCAGGGAAGTCCAAAAGGCTTAAGTGTATTTCCCAATATCTTCGTCCTCAAACAGCCATTTAACACTTTTATTCGAAGTTTCAATTTATTCCTTCACTGATAATGATGGGTTCTAGTGGAAATAAGGAAAGTTTAATTATTAAATTGCGTTATGCATTGAATTATGCATTTCTATGCTACTTACCGCTAACCGTGACAAAAAATTACAAAAGTTCTCTGAAAATAAAAGCTAAATTGAAACAAATATAAAAAGCCAAATCCAAATTGACAGTTATAGAAGTCAATACATATTTTTTGTTTGTTTATTTGAATTGTTTCCATGACTTTACTTTACCTAAATATGCATCAGCTTAGAGTGAGTAAAAAGGTAACTCATTGCTGATCGAGAAAAAGTGAGTTTGGGAAAAATTCAACTGACTCAAGACTGCATAAATAATGAGTTAGCTTAATGTCGCCTCAAATTAGTTAGTAAAAAGTTAGTTTGATTTTGAGTGAGTTCGAGACATTACTACAGGGACGTTATTGGAGCGCCTTCCAAATTTTCAAGTATGGAAACTGCTAATAAAGAAATAGAACACAAACCAGCAACACCAATCAGAATTCAATTTATATGAAAAGATGCAGCGTAAAAATTGTTCAAATTGAAAAAATAAATAATTGTCGTATGTTATTTTTATTAAAAGTAAGCTCCATATCTATACTTATGGCTATGGAAATTTGATATAGCCGGCCATAAAACATTTATAGCTAGGCTCGTGTAGATTGGTATCGGGAATTTTCTTTTGAATGACTTAAATCACTGCTTTGGACATTAATATTATTCAGATATAACTGATAATTCCTGCTAGTTTTGTGTTAGCCTGACATCAATACAGGCTGGCTGTTAGGCTAATACGAAAATATCAGAATTAAGTCCGAACAACAGTCCACATTTCGGCGAAGCCACTTAGAGAAGATTAGAAACGCTCTGAAATGTCACCAGCATTAGTGAGAGAGGATAATCCAGCAAAACTTTTTGGTATTTAGTCGAAACGGGAATTGAACCCATGACCAACTTTGTATGCAAAGCCGGTTTGTTAACCATTGCACCACGGTGGCTCTCATATTACCCTATTGACATCCCAATGAATGTTCATGGTATCACAGCTGAACTATGAAGTAAAGTCACCACAGTGCTTCTCAAACCTTAACAAACAATCGACCCTTTGTTACTATAAATTTAAATGTGTGCACAACTTTAAGGATTCATATACGCCATCTTAGCTAATCTGACAATAGAAACAATACTCGTGAATGGAAAATTGTTTTCCCAGCAATTGTTGCTCCTGCTGAGGTTATTGTTATCGACAGTGTTGCTGTGGATATTCGTAGAACATGCTGTCATTTGATGTTTACTTTGCTATTTTGCAATTCATGAATAGCTTTTTTTTTTTGTTTTTCTAGGATCCGGAGCTGAAGGTGTTGCTGTTGGTGGTGATGAAGCTTATATCGTTGCTAACTATGATGCTTTTGGATATAGAATTTGCCATCATCTTTTCTATTTCCGTTTCCGTCTCAACATTCTCGCATCTGCACCTGTTTATCCTTTTATAGATTTTTTTGTTTATATACGAGCATGTTTTTCTTATGCTTCCCCATTCGATTCTATTCAATTTGCTTCTCATCACCAGCATCATGATGGTTGGCTGACACCATCATCATCATCGCTAGCATTATCCTTTGTTGTGTTTATTTACGTCCCTGTGACATTGGTTGGTAGTCGATGGGTGATGAAGAGCCAGATGTTTGTTGGGTAGTTTCTTTGTTTGATTGTCAATTCAAAAGTGTAGCGTTTATGCTTTACAAATTGTTTAGCTGATTTGTGAAATTTGGGTGTGAAACTTACTCTGAATGACATTGTAAATCGTTTCTTCGTTACTATTGTCACTCCACTCTCACCGTGATTCTAATTTTTACGAGTATTTAACAACATCTTAAAATGAACATCACTGAATCGAAGAATTTGGAATCTCAATAATGTAGGTAGGCTGGCCATTAAGTTATAAAACGCGTTAAAACCTATTTAAATTTATATTCAAACCGATAGAAAGTAAGCAAGCAACTGAGATAAAAATAAAATTTTATATTAACAAGTCTGGTAGAACCCGTCATAATAGCCTACCATGTTGCTATATAGGAGCTATAATTTTGATGTTCAATAGAAAATATATTCTTTGAGAAAATATATCTGTGGAATTGTCACAAAACCCCATAAGTTTAAAAACTCAATTTTACAGGAGAGCGAAAATTGTTTTGTTATAAAATATTTTTTTATCTTTTCACATGATTTGTCAATCAATAAAAAATATTCAAGCAAGAAACTTGAATTTCAACAAAAACTAATTTTTGCCTCCACAACTAACGATCCTGCCGGGATCCAGTAGCAGAGGATGGCTTTGTAGATTTCACTACATGATGGGGGAAAAGCGTCTGAATTTGAAGAAAATTACTACAGACTTTTCGAATATTCACCTATGGTGTGAAACGTCAATGAATTCGCCCAGACCATATGTACTTCTGAATATGAGAAAAGAAGTTTTCGACAGACTGCATACAGTGTCTCATCTGGGTATCAGGGCTACAAGAAAGCTGATTTCACGTCGGTATTTTTGACCCAACATGGGTAAGAAAATCAATAATTGGTCAAAATTATGCATAAGTTGTCAGAATTATGCATAAGGTTCCGAAAGGGAGATTCGAACGCGTGCACATTGATATTGTGGGACCTTTGCCACAATCTAGAAACCATCCATACATTCTTACTGTTATCGATAGGCATACACGATGACCGGAAACATATTCTTTGGCGGTTATAACGGCTACATCAGCCATTTTGGGGTCCCGCTTCAGGAAACCAGTGATCGCGGAAAACAATTTACCTCAAGGGTGTTCGCTGAACTGACTGATTTATTAGGATATCATAGAATGTCAACTACGGCTTATCATCCACAAGCAAATGGCATAGTGGAAAGATTTCATAGACAATTAAAAGCGGGCATTGTAGCCAGTGGGAAACAAGATCAGTGGTACGATGCGCTGCCTGTTGTATTACTTGGTTTGAGATCTATTTTAAAGAAAGATCTGCAGGCTTTCCCAGCAGAAATGGTCTATGGAGAGAATTTAAGATTGCCGGGGGAAACGGTAGTGCCGAGTTCGCGCGAATTAACTTCTGATTGTGTACAATAATTAAACGAACTTTTTAAGGATGCATACTCGAGTCTATCGCACCATAAGAAAACAGATAGTAACGTTTATATTCCAAAATATTTAAGTAGGTTAGGTTATGTGGCAGTCCGATGTGTCAGGCTCACTTATACTATTCAGTCCATTGTGATACCACATTGGTGAACTTCTCTCTTATCACTGAGTGCTGCCCGATTCCATGTTAAGCTCAATGACAAGGGACCTCCTTTTTATAGCCGAGTCCGAACAGCGTTCCACATTGCAGTGAAACCACTTAGAGAAGCTTTGAAACCCTCAGAAATGTCACCACCATTACTTAGGTGGAATAATCCTCCGCTGAAAAACTTTTTGGTGTTCGGTCGAGGTAGGAATCGAACCCACGACCTTGTATATGAAAGGCGGGCGTGCCAACCATTGCACCGCGGTGGCTCCCAAACAGAAAAGAGCATTGCAGTACCCATATGAAGGACCTTATAGAGTAATTGAAAGAAATCAAAAATATTTTGTTGTACATATTAAAGGAAAGAATTTTAGCATCTCAATAGATCGGTTGAAACCAGCAATTGTGGAGGCGGCTGAATCTGGAAATAAAGATGATATTGGCAGAAATAAGAAGCAGGTACCTTTCAATTTATGAAATATAGATTCTCCTGGAGGGGGAGTAGTCTAGGTAAACAAGAACATTACAAAATTTGTAATTTAAATTCATCACAGTTGCTTTTATTAAAATAATTTTTTTCATCTTTTCACATGATTTGTCAATCAATAGAAGATATTCAAGCAAGAAACTTGAGATACAAAAAAAAAAATAATTTTGGCCTCCACATTAGCACCTTTTTTGTAATACAAACAATGTTGTAGAAATTAATTGATTTTATAAATTTTTAAAATTTAAACTTTCTCCTGGACGGAAAATCCAACATCGGACCATACAGTTTGTAAGCCAACACACTATTCACTGGGCTACGTAGCTGTTATTGTCATCAACAGACAATTCTCGCTATAGCCATCAACACACAAGCAACGCATACAGCCAAGTAGTTATATTTAAAGAGCATGGTCTTGGGCGCTCACTAGCCGATGTCAATTTCTTAAAAATACAACTTTTGCAACGGAAATAATGTACATATATTCCAAATATGTTCGCAAGATTTCGAAATGACGTCCGGCATTACATACTACTATATTAAAATTTTACTATGTTCACCTCAAACATGTTTTAAGAACAAAATGTTAATTTTGGACGGGGAACATGTTATATGTTTGTCGCAACCATGTGATGTTCTCGAAAATTATGTACCTGATTTCGGCAATCACGTATATGCTTTCCGAGAAAAGAACATGATTGCGACAAAAATGTTCCATATTCACCGTCCAAAAATAACATTTTGCTCTTGAAACATGTTTGAGGTGATCATATTCCTTCTCTGCTTCTAAAAGGAACAGTGCTTGATATAAACGAAATGGACTGTGATTTTGGAACAAAACAATTTTATTTTATTGCAAAAATAAACAAGTAAGGAAAGTCTAAAATCGGGCGGGGCCGACTATATTATACCCTGCACCACTTTGTAGATCTAAATTTTCGATACCATATCACATCCGTCAAATGTGTTGGGGTCTATATATAAAGGTTTGTCCCAAATACATACATTTAAATATCACTCGATCTGGACAGAATTTGATAGACTTCTACAAAATCTATAGACTCAAAATTTAAGTCGGCTAATGCACTAGGGTGGAACACAATGTAAGTAAAAACAAAATATGGGAAACATATAAATCTGAAGCAATTTTAAGGAAACTTCGCAAAAGTGTATTTATGATTTATCGCTCAATATACATGTATTAGAAGTTTAGGAAAATTAAAGTAATTTTTACAATTTTTCGACTAAGCAGTGGCGATTTTACAAGGAAAATGTTGGTATTTTGACAATTTTTGTCGAAATCAGAAAAACATGTATATGTGAGCTATATCTAAATCTGAACCGATTTGAACCAAATTTGGCACGCATAGCTACAATACTAATTCTACTCCCTGTGCAAAATTTCAACTAAATCGGAGTTAAAAATTGGCCTCTGTAGTCATATGAGTGTAAATCGGACGAAAGCTATATATGGGAGCTATATCTAAATCTGAACCGATTTCAACCAAATTTGGCACGCATAGCAACAATGCTATTTTTACTCCCTGTGCAAAATTACAACTAAATCGGAGCAAAAAATTGGCCTCTGTGGTCATATGAGTGTAAATCGGGCGAACGATATATATGGGAGCTATATCTAAATCTGAACCGATTTCAATAAAATTTGGCACACTTAACTACACTACTAATTGTACTCCTAGTGCAAAATTTCAAAAAAAAAAACTCGGGCTTCTGGGACCGTATTAGTCCATATCGGGCGAAAGATATATATGGGAGCTATATTTAAATCTGAATCGATTCAAAAAAATTTGACACTATATCTAAATCTGAACCGATTTCTTCCAAAATCAATAGGGTCTATTCTGAGCCAAAACACATACTTGTGCCAAATTTGAAGTCGATTGGACTAAAACTGCGACCTAGACTTTGATTACAAAAATGTGTTCACGGACAGGAGCCTATATCGACTCAGGAGCCCACCCTGAGCATTTTTGCCAAAGACACCATGTGTCTATCTCGTCTCCTTCTGGGTGTTGCAAACATATGCACTAACTGTTCCACAGTGTGGCGCAGGGTATAAAAAATTGTGTGGTTTATCAAGGAATGGTATCCTTCTTCTCAACATATGTGAAAATTAAGCACTATATTATAATAACATACAAAGAATTACTGTTTTCCACCCAATAAATCGGAAAAACAAAAGTAGTAAAAAATTTTACCACATTAACATTTGCTAAAATGTTGGAAAATGTTGTACCCTCTACGTTGGCTGCCAGTTTCATGTAAATTTAAGTTCTTTACTAAAAAGAAGTCTGGTAGAAGCTTGTGCAAAAATCATACAATTATGTACCGAGTTCCCATTTACGGACAACCCTCTACCTTCAATTTAAGAAAAAAAAGGAACCCTCTCCCCATTTTCGCTCCACTCCGACCTGATATCGGACTATCACGTACCCTATATTAGTTTCACAACTACTCAATGCTCCCTATAAATTCTATCGAAGTAAATCGAGAAAGTTTATTTCAATTTTCCCCTTCCCCAACCAGATATCGAAAAATCATATACTAATTTAAAAATCATGTATAAATTTAATTACCTCCTCCCACGTTCCCTGTAAATTTCAAGTAGATCGGAGATGTTTAAATTTTGCTCTATTGTTTTAAAGGGACGTTACTTTCCCCGATACAATATCGACAAACACCGAAGTGAATAGCACCTCTAACCTTCCCTGAAAATTCTTTAACTTTCCTTGATGGGTGGGGCAAGGAAGGCTGCCTCTTCGTTCATAACCTTCCCTCACTGTCTTTGTAAATTTCAAGAAAACTTAAGAATTTTTTGCAGTTTTAGAGGAGGACCTCCTCTCCGACCAAATATCGAAAAGTGATGTAGCGTATCTTTTGTAAACGTTCCAGAAAATGTCAATCAAATTATAAGCCTAAAGGGGCGGCCTCTTTTCCGTCCAAATATCACAAAATCAGGTATCAACTATTAATATCGTAACCTCTCCCCAGTCCTCTGTAAATTTCAAGTAACTCGGTAAAGTTTAATTATTTATTTAATTATTTATTATATAATTATTTAAGAGAAGCGGATGTTTCCCTATAACCTTTTATTGTTATTAAAAAATCAGAAACCTGATATAAATTTCATAACCTCACCCATTTGTTCGGTAAAATTTCAGTCAGGGGAGTTTAACTTTGTTTTCACTGTACTTTAAAAAAAGTCAGGCAAAGGGGGTGTCCCTCTCCCCGACCAAATGTCAAAAAATAATGTAGCAGATTTTTGTCTAGATGCCAACCCCAACATTCAATGAAAATTTCAAGCAAATCGCATAATTTTGTTCCAAGTTTCAAAAAATAGGGCAAGGGGGAGGTCGCCCCTCCCCGCCCACATATGAAATCATCAAGTACCCCATATTAATTCCATAACCTCACCGCATGTTCTCTGTAAATCCCAGATAATTTAGAGAATTTTAGTTTTTTTCACTGTACTTAAAAAAAACGTCGAACAAGGGGAGGTCCCCCTCCGCGAACAGGTATCAAAAAATGAGGTACCCTATTTTCACCACATGAACGCCCTCTACGATCTCTGTTGTTTCTTATTTATAATGAAAATTGTGTTGCATCTCTATGTAAAGCACTACGTTCCTATTTATACAAGTGACTGCTTTTAATCTACTGACTTTAATGAAAATAATCAAAGAGCTATCAAACAATAGAGAACTTCCATAAAACCCTCACATATATATTCTACGAAATAAATCTAATTTTCAGATATTGTTTTGTATGGTCTAAAGTTTAAGTGGGAATTTGTATTCTTTAAGTGGATTTCAAGTTTTCCGTCTATGTTTAACTGAAATCGTGTGTTTTTCTCGTCTTTCATGTTCCTTAAGCCTTTCACATGTGCAGCATGGAAATGCTTTTAGAAAAATGTTGTTAAATATAAATACAGCTGGAATATAAAAGGCAAACTCTATGTGCAACAGTAGACAGCAAACATAAACAAAAGGCAAAGAATATTCAGCATATTTTTTCCAATGTCAAGCGACCAAGAATCGCTTTTCCATGACACAGTAGTTGCACACAATGTTAGCAGAGAAAAATAAACTAAGCTAGAAAAACTTTAGCATAAAATCAAATAAAAAAACCTTAACAATGACACAAAAAGGATGTTGCAAGTCCTTGCATTGCTCTTTGTGGGGCAAAAACAAAGGAATGAAGCTAACATTAGCATCAAATCAAGTTAAAGGTACGAGGATAAACATGAATCTTCAACGACATGACATACATGTGTGATAAAGCCACAGCGACATTGTGAAACACAATTCTAGGTTCACTGGGGGAGATGCATGCAATCAAGGATACAGGTGACTTTTCTAATTGCTGCTTGCCAATCATCAAAATGATGTGAGAGCGTGCAATTTCTTAGGCCAGTCCTAGGACTGAGACAAGTTTGTTAAACTTAACTGAACGTTTATATTTTATAAGAATTGAATTTGGCAGACTATATATTCAAAGTGGAAACTAACATGTTTGAATCCATTTTCAAGCGGTCATATTATGAAGATACAGTGATTAAGTGTATTTTCATAATACGACCGACAATGTTATTCTTATAGCAATTGATCTATTGTCTTTAGGATGATTCCAGAACTCAAACGAAATTTTAAACCAGCGAACATAGCTTAGAAGTTTAAAAGGTTTGTTTGTAAGAGAGAGTGAGAGAGAGAGAGTAAAACTATAGCCTAAATGGTCATATGAGTGTAAATCGTACGACAAATATTCAACTCTCAATCTCAATCGTTTCCAACCAAATTTGACGTGCATAGTAAGAATGTTAATTCTACTCTCTTTGCAAAGTGAATCGGAGTAAAACTTTGACCGCGGTGGTAATATGCGTGTAAATTGGACGAAAGATATATGTGGGAACTATCTCTAAAGCTGAATCGATTTCACATGTATAGCTAGAATGTAAGTTCTACTCTCCATATGCATAATTCGACATAAATCGGAGTAAAATTATGGGCTTTGTGGTTATATGAGTATAACACCCATGTTCCGATGTCCACTTCAATTCCACTTCCACTATTCACGTCAAATCCACGAACGTCAAAATTTGGTGTTCTTAATTCCACGATCTTTTTTGAACTTTGCTGTAACCAACTGGGTTGCACAAATCACACAAAAATTCACTAAGGCGGAAATCAAAATAAGTGGAATCAATAGACTTATTATAATTTATTATTTTTTATACCCTCCACCATAGGATGGGGGTATATTAACTTTGTCATTCCGTTTGTAACACATCGAAATATTGCTCTAAGACCCCATAAAGTATATATATTCTGGGTCGTGGTGAAATTCTGAGTCGATCTGAGCATGTCCGTCCGTCCGTCTGTTGAAATTACGCTAACTTCCGAACGAAACAAGCTATCGACTTGAAACTTGGCACATGTAGTTGTTATTGATGTAGGTCGGACGGTATTGCAAATGGGCCATGTCGGTCCACTTTTACGTATAGCCCCCATATAAACGGACCCCCAAATTTGGCTTGCGAAGCCTCTAAGAGAAGCAAATTTCATCCGATCTGGCTTCAATTTGGTACATGGTGTTAGTATATGGTCTCTAACAACCATGCAAAAATTGGTCCACATCGGTCCATAATTATATATAGCCCCCATATAAACCGATCCCCCGATTTGGCTTGCGAGTCCTCTAAGAGAAGCAAATTTTATCCGATCCGGCTGTAATTTGGTACATGGTGTTAGTATATGGTCTCTAACAACCATGCAAAAATTGGTCGAAATCGGTGCATAATTATATATAGCCCCCATACAAACCGATCACCAGATTTGACTTCAGGCGCCTCTTGGAAGACCAAACTGCATCTGATTCAGTTGAAATTTGGTACGTGGTGTTAATATATGGCCTCAAACTCCCATGCAAAAATTGATCGGTATCGGTCCATAATTATATATAGGCCACGTATAAACCGATCCCCAGATTTGACCTCCAGAGCCCCTTGGAAGAGCAAAATTCTTCCCACTCGGTTGAAATTTGGTACGTGATGTTTGTATATGGTATCCAACAACCATGCAGGAAGTGGTTCCTATCAGTCCATAATTATATATAGCTCACATATAAACCGATCCCCAGATTTGACCTCCGGTGCCTTTTGGAGAAGCAAAATTCAACCGATCTGCTTGAAATTTGGTACGTGGTGATAGTATATAATATTTAACAACCATGCCAAAAGTGGTCCATATCAGTCCATAATCATATATAGCCCCATATAAACCGATCCCGAGATGTGGTTTTGGAGCCTCTTGGAGGAGCAAATTTCATCCGAGTGAGTTGAAATTTGGTACATTGTGCTAGTATATGGTCGTTAACAACCATGCCTAACTAGGTCCATATCGATCTATAGTTATATATATCCCTCAGATAAATCGATTTCCAATCACACAAAAATTGGTCCATATCAAGTTCATAATTGTATATAGCCCCCATATAAGCGACCCCCATATTTCAATTTGGCTCTCTACGTACCGTGCAAAAAGTCCATATCGATTCGTAATAATTTGTAGACTTAACTATACATAACTTTTTTGTCTAATATATACCACGTATGGACTAACTCACAATTTAGAAAACGATGTTAAGAAATTCTAAGATACCACAACCCAAGTAATTCGATTGTGGATGACAGTCTTTCGAAGAAGTTTCTACGCAATCCATGGTGGAGGGTACATAAAATTCGGCCTGGCCGAACTTACGGCCGTATATACTTGTTTTTAATTAAAAATGACGCAGTTTTATTAAAACTCATATATTACATATAAAACATTTCAAATTTTTTACGCGAGTACTTTTTTTAACCGGAAATACACCAATGGACATAATTCAACTTTCACCAAGACTTTTGCAAATGAATTGATTTCACGAAAATTCCGGTGAGAGTGGATTGTAGGACACGAAAATCGTGGAATTGATGCACATTCACCTGGAAGTGGATTTGAGAACATGGGCATTAATCGTGCGAAAGATATATGTGGGCTCTATTTAAATCTATTTCTACACCGGAGCTCTGATAAAAAAAAAACAATAAAATCTGCTTAAAAATAAAATTTTAAGCATTTCAGAAATTACATGGAAATTGCAATTTAAACTGTGATTGTCTTATTCTGCCATTACAAATCTATGAAAGGATTATTAAAAGGCTACATTTTGCCAAATGATAACAAATATAAAATTCCTCATAAAACTCTTATATCTTCATATGTCCTAGTTGATTCGATGAACAAAATCCTTCTGTTTGACTTTCGCACAGAAAGAAGCGTATGCACATAGATTTAAACCACACATCCGGTATGGTACTTTACCATACCATTTTCAGACTCACATCCCAACATCGTTGCCATAATAAAAGAAGCACTTGATTTTCTAGTCGAATTCAGTCGTTGTTTGTTACCAAAGATACCAATGCGCTTTACCAGGGTTATGCATTTCCCGCCTTTGTTATTTCCCCTATTAGCAAATGTTAACCCCCAAGATTTTCACATCGTTCCACGAATTGCTCTTCAGTTCTATTGCCACCACCACAATATAAGCACGAAAGCAAACAAAAGCTTTGTGAGCATTTCATTTTGACAGGATAGCTACATAAATTCGTCTATTTTACCGATTGTTGGTTAGAGCTTACCTAGCTGACTCATGAGACTTTGTTTTGCGCGCCGCTGTGGCAACTGCAAAACAAACAGCAACAGGAGTGACAGACATCAGTGATAACGAACAACAAATGAATGCCATGGAATGAATTTATTCGGTTTTGCTTTTGTGTGTGTGCACCATCGCATAGAAAGAAAAAAAAAACAAGCAACCTGCGACCAAACTGCCACCAATGTCTATATGACTTTCTAATCAAATCGAAACTGAAATTGAGGTGAAACTACATTGAAAAGAGCATTCGAAAATAAATAGAGAAAATATCAACAACAACAACTAAAACAAAGGAACAAAAGTAGCAATAACAACATTCAAATTGGCAACAAATAATCCAAAAGACAACGGCAACAATCTGCGAGCGTAGATCTAAAGAATCCTATTGTGGTTCATTAGAAGTAAGTAAATATTAACAGAAAAATAAAAAAAAACAGACATTTTAAACTTCTTTGTGTAGACATTTGACATGAAGTGAAAATTGTGAGAAAGCCCTTAAAAAAATTGAGTTTTTGACTGAATGCAAATCTTAAGATTTTTTCGATAGAACAAAATACCAATGAAAAACCATGAGTTTGGAAATATAAATAAAATATTCATACGATGATTATATCAGATTAATATATGCAATTCCTTTCAAACTATGGTGATATCAAGAAGGCAGACTATAAATTTTCATGGAAAATGAAAATTAAAGGGATCTCTATGAACCGTGTCAGGTTGGGTCTTTTAAAATACCGTCATATATGTTATGCAAAATGTAGTACTCCTACAAAATCATGTTGAGAAAAGTTAAAAGATGAGAGATTACGAGAGAATAATTTTGTTGTTTCACAGTGTTAGGGGGACTGGGAAAACATTAGTATCAAGAGAGTGAACTCAAGCAATTGAATCGCGAATTGTACAATGAAATGGAAACGAAAGACACAGGTTGATCGGCTTATACTGAGAGGTCTATAAATAATTATAAACCGAAAATGATAAAATTTCGCATGGTAATAGAAGTCCATGGTTCAACGGCATCGGAAGAAATTTGTTACTCCAAAATACCCTATATAATTGTAATCTGATATGGACCAATGTTTGAGTGCATATACTAACATCACGTACCCTATTTCAATAGGATCGGATGAAATTTGCTCTTCCAAGAGGCTCCGACATGAAATACCATCTGACCTTCATCGATAACAGTCACTTGTGCCCAGTTTCAAGTCGATAGCTTGTTTCTTTCGGAAGTTAGCGTGATTTAAATAGACGAACGGACATTGCTAGATCGAATCAGAATATCACTAATTTAAGGGGTCTGAGGCAACAAACGGAATGACAAGTTAGTACAAACCGCATCTTATAGTGTCTAAATATTCCAGCAAACTTTTGGAAGTTTTTCTAAAAGCCCAACTTTTAAAGCATTTCCACAAATTTATTCTCCAAGATGTTCTTTATTTTAATTATACAGGAAGTTATTTTAATTCAGTTATTATAGCTCGCTCTTTCTTATTTTTAATGAGTAACTTTAAAATAGGTTTTTTTTTCTAGAAAAACGATTTTTTTAAATTATTTGAGATCAAACGTTTCCGACAAGCATTAGAATGCTTTAAAAATCATACAAAAATATAAAAATTATTTGGCAAATTTGGCAAAATATCACACATTTCTTAATTCACATCCAAAATACTGAATTCGGATCACACCTTCAGAAGTGATGCAAATTCAGTACAACGGCCAAAAAGAACATTGTCACTACTTTTTTGGCAACACTCATGTTTTGGTATATATGTTTGCTCTGGAGATCAAATCCATCTGAAATTTTATACGGCAAAGAATTTTTTAAGGAAACTATTAAATTTGATAGGTATTTAATATTCGACCCGTCCGAACTTAAGGCCGTTTATATTTGTTTTGTATTTATGAAATTCTCCTCCACAGGAAAAAAACTTAGTTACGTATAATAAAATTTCTTGAATTTGTTGAAAATTATTTACTTATTTTTATCTTATTTAACATATCTAAAGTTAATTAAGTTTTTTAGAGAGTATATATTAGAAACGCCGATTCCACAAAAATAATTAAATGATTTTTGACAAAATCAGGAAAATTTATTAAACAAAATTATTACTTTTCACTCATTAAAGAAAAATTCTTAGTTTGAAGGAAAATATTGGAGTCAAAATTCCAAAAATGTCTTTAGTGCCATACGACATTATTGGTAAAATTTACAAATTTTAAGAAATCCTGAACTATTTTGTTATTCACTATATGCCAGAAAGTAGTGCAAATTTGGATCATCTCCAATGAATTTTACACGGGCTTGTCATAGGACGGAAGTACTTCCTTTTTGGATCCTTTGTATTGCTTTAGAAGTTGTGCCCTGAAAGTTAATTTGAATGAAGAAATTTAAAAAGCGAAAAAAACATTTTTTTCAACCAATTTCACATTTTCTTTCAATGTTTTATTACACTATTATTTTCCTATTAACTAATTTCTACTCTGCCACAAACGCCATTGAACATCCCAGCAAAAAAAAAATTTGGAAGTTCTTCTCAAGGCACAACTTTAAAAGAACTTCAAAAAATGCTCTCTCACAGATGTTCTTTATTTTAACTGCACAGGAAGTTCATTTGAGTCAATTTCTTTATAACTCGTCTTTGTGTTTGTGTTTCAAGTAGATAAAAAACAGATTAAGAATTAATAAAATGGTACAAATTATTTACATTTAGCCGAAAAAATTCTACATCCTTTGTAGAAAAATTTCGATTTTTTTAAAATATTTGATCACAAAAGTTCCAGACAAGCAATGCATTAAAAATCATAAAAAAATTAAAAATTATTTATTTGTCAAAATATCACAAAATTTCTTAATTCACATCCAAAACACTGAACTCGCCTCACACCTTAAGAAGTGATGCAAATTCAGTGCAGCGGCTGTTGAAATGGTGGACATCCGTCCTGAGACAAGCCCATGTTAAATTCATCGCTACTGCGTCAATTTGGCACTACTTCCGGATCCAAAAAGAACATTTTCACTACTTTTTTGACGACGCTTTTTTTGCTGGGATAAAGCGTTGAAAAGTTAATTCAAATGTTTGCGATATGATCGTAATGCGATACCAAGGAATAACATTATAATTGCTTCTCGAGATGTTTTTTATTAGTATGAACGAAAAAATAAGAGACCCAGGTTCAAATCTCACCAGCGGTAATTTTTTTATCAAATATTTTTCTAAAAAAATATTTTTTTTTTTTAGAAAAATTTGTTTTTCTTCAAAATATGAAATTCTCCTCTACAGAAAAAAACTTAGTTGCGTATAATAAAATTTCTTGAATTTGTTGAAAATTATTTACTTATTTTTATCTTATTTGACATATCTAAAGTTAATTAAGTTTTTTAGAGTGTATATATTAGAAACGCAGATGTCACGCCGATTCCACAAAAATAATTAAATGATTTTTGACAAAATCAAGAAAATTTATTAAACAAAATTATTACTTTTCACTCATTAAAGAAAATTTCGTAGTATTTTTGACAAAATCAAGAAAATTTATTAAACAAAATTATTACTTTTCACTCATTAAAGAAAATTTCGTAGTTTGAAGGAAAATATTGGAGTCAAAACTGCAAAAATGTCTTTAGTGCCATACGACGTTGAAGATGGGCGCATTATTGGTAAACTTTAAAAATTTTTTAGAAATTTTGAACTATTTTGTTATTCACTATATCCCAGCAAGAGCTTCCAAAAAAGTAGTTTGGATCCCCAATCTGTGATCCGGAAGTAGTGCAAACTTGGATCATCTCCAATGAATTTTACATGGACGGAAGTACTTCCTTTTTGGATCCTTTGTATTGCTTTAGAAGTTGTGCCCTGGAAGTTAATTTGAAGGAAGAAATTTAAAAAGCGAAAAAAAATTGTTTCAACCAATTTCACATTTTCTTTCATCCGTATGTTTTATTACACTATTATTTTCCTGTTATCTAATTTTTACAATTTGAAAAACTTTTTCGCTCCGACCAGGGATTGAACCTGGGTTTGCTGGCACCATAACAGAACGCCTTATCACACTCTGCCACAAACGCCATTGAACATCCAAGCAAAAAAAAAAAATTGGAAGTTCTCAAGGCACAACTTTAAATAACTTCAAAAAATGCTCTCCCAAAGATGTTCTTTATTTTAACTGCACAGGAAGTTCTTTTGAGTCAATTTCTTTATAACTCGCCTTTGTGTTTGTGTTTCAAATAGGTACAAATTATTTACATTTAGCCGAAAAAATTCTAAATCCTTTGTAGAAAAATTTCGATTTTTTTAAATATTTGATCACAAAAGTTCCAGACAAGACAAAATTTTAAAAATAATTTATTTGTCAAAATATCACAAAATTTCTTAATGCACATCCAAAACACTGAATTCGCCTCACACCTTAAAAAGTGATGCAAATTCAGTGCAGCGGCTGTTGATATGGTGGACATCCGTCCTATGACAAGCCCATGTTAAATTCATCGCTTCTGCGTCAATTTGGCACTACTTTTCACTACTTTTTTGGCGACGCTTTTTTGCTGGGATAAAGCGTCGAAAGGTCAATTCAAATGTTTACGATATGATCGTAATGCGATACCAAGGAATAACATTATAATTGGTTCTCGAGATGTTCTTTATACGAAAAAATAAGAGACCCAGGTTCAAATCTCGCCAGTGGCAATTTTTTTATCAAATATTTTGCAAAAAAAAATATTTTTTTATGTTATGCATCGTTTTTATTTTTTATTTTCGGCATATATTTTCGTATAAATATATTTTTTCCATTAAAAATCAAAACAAAAAAAAAACAAATTCTCGTAATTTGCAAAACCTTCTCAAAAGAACATCCATGGAAGCAAAAAAGTCGAACGGCACAGGTTCAAATCCCAGCGGGGATAAGTTTTTTTATTATTTTTTACTTTTTTTTATCAATTTTCTATTTTTTTTTTTAAATTTTTTAATGAGCTTTCTATTTTTTTGTAAAATTTAATTATCCAAAATTTGCACTTAAAATAGCCTGATTGCGTTCTTTCAAATACTTGTCCACAAGGACTGCATCGGAAGTAGAAAAAAATTATTGGGGGATCCCAATATGCGCTTTAGAAGAAATATTTGTGTACTTGTCCAAAAGGACTGCATCGGAAGTGAAAAAAAATTCATTGGGGGATCCCACGATGCTCTTTAGAAGAAATGTTTGTGGACTTGTCCAAAAGGACTGCATCGGAAGTTGGAAAAACTCGATGGGGGATTGTGAGATGGGCTTTAAACGAAATGTTCCAATTTTTTGCTGGGATATAATCTTTATGTTTATCTTTATTATGTATAATCTTTTCCTCTGTTGTAGGTAATTTAACAAACGTAGGCAAAAATTATTGATCTAAAATAATTAAATCGACTTTAACTTACTTGGATCCAAAGATTTTGACCTTCCTTTAAGGATTTTCGTATTGATTCTGAGCCAAAGATGCGGCTTTTTAAAAATAAAATCATTTTTTAGCTACCTATCTGGAATTAAATCTAGGACCAATAAAATTAAAATTAGGATACAGATCTCATCAAATTGTCATTCTCTTTTCGCGGTTTATTAATAAAGGTACTCACGTACAAACAAATGCCAGTTTATAAATCTAAATTATAACGGATACTTCAAAGTAAAAACTGTCTTCTTAATTCCAAAAACAAAATTTAGACCAAAGACGCCGAATCCTCAAAATAGCCTATATTTGAAGCGTTTTTTTCTTACATTTAAAGTTTCAATATTTCAGTTAATTGAAGGACAATTTCATTAAATCGAAAATGTGTTTCTTTTCTTTAAATAAAATTAGCCTTAGTTCAAAGACATGCGACATTAACGAAGGGACGCAAATTTACAAAATTTGTGTCCTAAATTTAATGAAAAAAAATTTTGAAACAAATATTATAAACTTTATTCTAATTAATATTTCATTATTTTAAAGAAATTTGTCCTTAATATTTTGTAAATTTCGTAAATCCTTAAATTTAGGTTGCGCCACCGTGGTGCAATGGTTAGCATGCCCGCCTTGCATACACAAGGTTGTGGGATCGATTCCCGCTTCGACCGAACACCAACAAGTTTTTCAGTGGTGGATTATCCCATTTCAGTAATGCTGGTGACATTTCTGACAATTCCAGGTGAATGTGAATCAATTTCACGATTTTCGTGTCCTACAATCCACTTTCAGCGGAATTTTCGTGAAATCAATTCACTTGCAAAAGTCTTGGTGAAAGTTGAATTATGTCCAAGATGGGTGTATTTCAGGTTAAAAAATGTACTCGCGTAAAAAACTTGAAATGTTTGATACTTAATACATGAGTTTTATTAAAACTGCGTCATTTAGTCTATTGATTCCACTTATTTTGATTTCCACATTAGTGAATTTTTGGGTGATTTGTGCAACCCAGCTGGTTACAGAAAAGTTCCAAAAAGGACGTGGAATTAAGAACACCAAATTTTCACGTTCGTGGATTTGACGTGAATAGTGGAAGTGGAATTGAAGTGGATATCGGAACATGGGTGTAAGTGGTTTCACTGCAATGTGGAACGCCGTTCGGACTCGGCTATAACAAGGATGTCCCTTGTCATTGAGCTTAACATGGAATCGAGCAGCACTCAGTGATGAGAGAGAAGTTCACCAATGTCACAATGGACTGAATAGTCTAAGTGAGCCTGATACATTGGGCTACCACCTAACCTAACCTAGGTTGCGTAATATTTAATATCACATAAACATTTTTTCAGTGTAGGGTTCACTTTTTTTGTGTTTATGTAACATTTAAAATTTCTACAGTGGTTTTGTAAAATTAAGACGAGCTATTATCGTTTTTTGTCCATACAATTCTCTTCAATTGTACGATTTGGCTCATCGAAAAGTGAATTTTTGTGGGAATAAAGTAAGTAATCATATGAAACTTTTCCGTTCTATATTTTCAGGCATCTACTGGCTTCCCTGCACATCAACAGGATCTAGTGAAAATTTCAGTTCTGTCACATTCGATTCTCCTGTCACTGATACCATATCCCTCTTAACAAGAGCTATGCAGCAACAATAGCCCGTCATCTATCAACGAGTCCAACAACATCATCTGGAAAAAAACCAAGACCAAAGTAATCGTTCTTCTGTTTGCAATAACAAAACCATCAACGAAATAGTATCTGAGGACACCTTTCATACGCTTGACTGGTGCAACCAAACACCCAACCAAGCAAGCAACCAACCAGCCAGCCACCATCATGCCAGGCTTCATGGACGATAATCGTATTTTATGGCTTAAGTGCACCATCTCCAATATGTTGGGTGTATATGAACCAGAATTTGTCAATGCTGTTATCTATGATAATATGAACGATTTCAAGAGCTTCCTCGAGGACAAGTGCACCAAAAACGAGGATATCAATAAAATCATGCTATATGTATGGCGCACCTTCTATGACAAACTGGTCGAGGAGGAGATCACCGTATTGGAAGAGGGTAAGTGAAACAACGTTTATCTGCCAAACACTTGTCTCGAAATGGGAAACTTCGATGAGGAGCACTTCCTTCAGCTACGGCTACGGCCAGATAGCACAATTTTTTCCATCTCGGTTTTCTCAAACAAGAGTGCCAAAGAAACTTTAATTGAATTTATAAGTAAATATTGAATTATTTAGAATTGGTGTGTATACTCGATATCTCATTTATATCGATTTCATACGATTCGAGTGAATACACTGCGATGAGATGCGAATCGTTTTGAAATTCATTTTGTCGTTCTGATTGTGCTCTCAACACTTCAGCTGAGATCTTCGAACAATGAATTGAAGTGAGTGACTGCTAGCTAGAATTGCTTAAAACTGGAAGAGCACTTGAGATGCACGATTTTGATAAGATTTTGATTTGGTTGTTGTTTTGCCAAGGGGATTGATAGTAATTATTTTCGATGAGGGCAAAGTGTTTGCATCATCTTATTTTACATCTAGCCGAAGAAAGAATCTCGTTAATACTCCAAGGTATTTACACAGGAATGTTTAGGTTTGGTCGACACTTCAGTAACAATCATTTTCTCAAAATGTTTGCCAAAGTTTCCAATACTATTAATTATTTTTCAAGTATGAAAAATTTCTGGTTTGTACAATATGTCATCGATGAATCATTGAATGTATACAATGAATGTATACAATGAATGTATACAATGAAATAATGGAGACGTAATGATAGAGATTATGAAGCAATCATTTATGTATCACACATATTGTTTTAAGTCATTGAAAGAAATGATACTCTTTACGCGTTGAGTGGTTATAAGACATTAATTTATTCTACAAAATTATCAATCTTATATATTAAATCTTAAACTAGCTACATTCTAAATATTCTTAAAAATTATGAAAGATAAGAACATACATACATTGTATTTGTTTCAAACGGTTTGCATGCAATTTGTTTTTCCATGAGACTCCACAAGTCAATTGTGGGAATCGGTTTATATGGAACGTAATAACCACCAAAATGTCCATAGTGGCGACATGTTGACATCTACTACCAAATAAAATTTGTACCTCCACGAAGCTCCGGAAATATTATTATGGACCGATATGGAACAATTTTGGTTGTTGAAGGATATACACATCACGTTCCAAGTTTCGGATGAGACTTACCCCCATTTTCATGAAGCTCCGTTAGTGTCACGTTAGCTAACGAACTTTTGAACCGCAATATGGACATTTCTGTGATCTTGCCAATATATTCCATGTGTAAGTTAGGAACTTAACTGCTGACAAATTTTCAGTTAAAGTTAACCGGAGAGAAGATATCTGCAATTTATTTTCTGTTAACTGGCAGTTAAAGCCTAACGGAGCTACATGAAAATGACCGTTAGGCTTCCAGGAGTCTCCGTTAGGCAAATCTGGGTGCCAGTTTATATGGGGCCTAAATGTATGTTAGGGTTAGGTATAGTCGCAGCCCGATAATATAGGTTCACTTAGACTATTCAGTCCATTGTGATACCACAGTGGTGAATTTATCTCGCTATATGCAATTATGGACCAATTTTGGCATGGTTGTTAGAGGGCATATACAATTTTAACCGGATCAGATAAAATTCACTCTTGCACGAGGCTCTACAAATCTGGGTATCGGTTTATATGGAGGCTATACCTCACAGTGGTCCGATATAGACCATTTTCAATACAATCTGACCCACACTATATTACAGTGAACCCACCAGGAAGAAAACTGTTGGTTAATTTTAGAAAATGTATGTTCAGAAAATAACTAAACGGTAGTACAAACGCCGATATCACAAAAAAAGTAAATATTTTTCGACAAATTCAAGACAATTTTTAGACATAATTATTTTTTTTTCACTTGTTAACGAAATTGTTCTAGTGTGAAGACAAAAATTCGAGTTCAAAGTTGCAAGAAAATTGCAAGACATACGAAGATCAAGATGGGCTCATTTGAAGTAAAATTTGCAAATTTAAGGAAATAATAATCATTTTGTGAGAAGTACGAATTTTAGTCTTAATTTGTGTATAACTTTTTCTCCGCTTTTAAGTTCATTTAACTAGCCTACGTAAAAAATTATTAGAGTAAAAGAAATACACAGAATGACACCCTAAACCTTTATATGGTGTAGGGTATAATAAAACGGTTATAGTGGAAAATTCCCCACAATTTCCATTCGATATTGGAAAATTTCTTTTTTAATAAATAAATAAGATTGAATACATGATAAGACTATAATATATCTTCTTAAGAGTTTTGAAGTAATATTTAAATCAGATTGTTTTATAAGCTACACGTAGGTCAATTTCGAAGTTGGGTCGATCCACAAATATTAGTGACGAATATGGTGGTCCGTTTTTTAGTATGGGGATATATTAAAAATATCTCCAATTAGCATCACCCAAATTGCTTTAAAATTCATTTTGGGTCCGTAGAGAAAAATATTAAATATACACTCAAAAAAAAGTGAATTCACTATTTCACTAAAGCCAATTTAACTATATTTTAGTTCATGAAATTATTATATTTGGAGAAAGTTTCATTTACTCTAATATTTTTTTATGAACGTTAGTTAAATTAACTAAAACCGAAGAAAAAAATATACACAAATGAAGCATAAAGATTGACTAAATTCGTATCTTCCACAAAATAGTTCAATATTTAAATTTGTAAATTTTACTACAAATGCGTTCATCATGAACTTTGTATGTCACTAAAGACATTCTTGCAATTTTGAACTCCAATTTTTTCCTTCAAACTACAAAATTTTCTTGAAAAATGGAAACAATTATTTATGTCCAATAAATTTTCTTGAATTTGTCGAAAAATATTTACTTATTTTTGTGATATCGGTGTGATACTAGCGCTTGTAATAGTGTTTAGTTAAAAATTTCTAAAACTATTCAAAATTTTCTAAAATTAATCAAAAAATGTCTTCCTGGTGGGTTCACTGTTTTTTCAGTGTAATAAATACTGGTGGGTATTTTTATACAATTTTTGTATCAAATGGTGTCCCATTCGAGTATGTAGTTTGCAAATGGATCTAAAACCTGACCCTGAAATGAAATATATGCACTCATCCGATTTTTTTGAACTTTTACACAAGACATTTAAAATTCTTCTAGAACTTAAACAAAGATAGGACAAAATCTCCTATGTATCCGTACATGTTTGTATCCTAGAACGAACTTGTGAGTTATGGCGACCGTTGTTAAAAAACTATTAGATATATTTGCAGTTATGTTTTTCAATACGTGAGGATAAATTCTAGATTTTTTTGCTTTTAATTGTTAAAAATTTAGATGTAGTGAGGCGTTGGTTCATCTCAATTTAATATCCACATTTTGTTTGTAAAGTATCTTTCATACGTCACCGTGACTCCGCTTTCTGATTATAACTCCCAGAATTACGACATTCTTCCTTCATGCATTAGACAAAAACTCAAATTTAGCTTTTCCACCAAAAAAAGTGAATCCAACGGAAGCCTTTAGTGGTTATCTACACAGCATTATGCAATCTTGAGTAAAACTTTGGAATGAAATTGAATTTTGGCAATATCATATATACGTGTACATAAAGCAAAGTTTAGCTCTAACTCTACTCGGCCATATTTCTGGACACAAATCCCTTGCTATAGTTTAAGCACTTCAACGAAAAGATAAAGCCAACTGTTAAGCACTGTCCCTTCAACGATACCACCCTTTGTGACAAATGCTGCTAACTCGGGATATGACTGTGAATGCGTTGGCCATGTTATGCGTCCAGTGGAATCTCCTCAACAATGAGAACTGCAAACACAATATGCAATATTATAGCATAGAAAACTTTTTGGAGACTTCTCCAAATGGCGTTGAGTTGACATTGATGCAGCATGGTATAGTCAAGGCACAGGATGAGACAGAGTACCATAATATCATGTTTTGCGTTGTTAAATTATTTCGCTTTTACATGGAAAGAAATAATTTTGCCGCTAAATAGACAACTACTAACTTTCAAGCTCACCTTTTTCCAAATATTATGAGAAATAGTTCGAACAAATATTGTAATTATCATTTAAAGTTTTTTTTTGGCAGGAAATATTCTCTATATATAAAATATTCGTTATAACAATTTGCCAGGAAATATTCTCTATATGTAAAATATTCGTTATAACAATTTTTTCATGTACTGTTTCGACATCAATATATCATTAATTTTAAAAGTTTAGATATTTTTTTTTTTCAATACTACACTCTAGTTTTCCAAATTTCAAAAGTCAAAAGGTTGACAAGTTATCCCAATATTGAGAAAGTTGACTTCTCCAAAATACAATATCCATACTTGGGAGGAAAAACTAAGGTAATTTTGGTGCCAAATATGGTACAACTAACTTCGAAGTTAAATGTAATTTATTCCCAGCAATAATCATTTATATTAAAATTTTTGGAAATTATTTCAAGAGCCCATAATTCGAATAATTCTCTTTTTCAATTTTCAAAAAATCGAAAGTTTGACAAATCGAGTTTTCCAGCATAGAAAAAGTCGAACACCCGAAAAGTTCCAATGTGGACATTTCTATGCCGATTACCATCTAAGTGAAGATAGAATATTTCCTATTAATTCAATATTAATTGAACCAAAAATAAGCTTATAGATCTGAATCATAAATACAAAGTATTAGAGCTATTTGATGGGCAGCTACTTGGCACATTGCACTAATATTTTCGGTGAAATTTCCTATAGCAGAGAAACGCTACCTACCAACCAAATTGAGTACAATTCTATAAATTTACGTTAGTTCGTCTCCATTAACTCCACTCTGAAACATGCAGTTTCTCGGTGTACATTCAGTATCCATGTCCCAGTTTTAGTTTAGATTACCCCAAGTGATGCTTCTGATGAAGTGGTTGTGGTTGTGGAGGATTTGCTTATTTATTTTTTTGCTTTGTTTCACTTTTGTCCTTTGTTTAGCTTTCCGTTGCACGAACGGATAAACAGAAAATGCAAACAAAAGAGGAAGACTAAGCTTAAGTACGAGTATTTTTGATTAGCATACGAGGTGGGATTATCCATAACCGTATAAAAATGTGTTGATAATATGCTACCTGTACATATGCAAATTATTTATCGAGTTACAAATGTCCGATTATATGAGCAACTCACCCACACAGAAATATATTTTTGCGTTGGTGAGTGGCGCGTAGTTGCATGATTTGACATCGAATTTGTTCACTCAATTGCTTATAACTTTGTCATTTTTCGGTCGTTTTTCTTCTAGTTGGTCTTATTACTCACGTTAGAGTATAATCTCTACGACCGTGAAGAGAAACAAATGGTTTGTAATGGTGTTTCCGGCAGAAAAGGGTCTCTATAAAACATGATTTTTTATACCCTGCGCCCAGTGTTGGGGATTTTTCCCCAAATCGGGGATATTTTTTCGTGGATGGGGACAAAATTTTTGAGTTGGGGACTTGGGGATTTGGTGGGGAATTTCCACAAATTTGGGAATTTTTGTGGGGAATTCTGGTCAGTATAGCAAATCAGGTTTTGAGTTATGGTTTATATGAAATTCTTTATTCTACATGCTTAAAAAGGGCTTAAAGAAGTACAAAAAACCTTCAAAATATGAAAAAAGTTATATTCCAAGAGTTACTTTACAATTTGCTTTGTTTCTGAGAAATTGTTTAGTATTGTGAAATTATTTCGCAAGGACTTGGATCGAAGTGTTGGCCCCTCATCTGCATACATCACTGATTTGGAAAATATATACGCGCTCACAAAAAATCGCTTCTGTAACATATACTCCCAAACATATTTTGCTTCAAGCATATATATTTTTGGGTATTGCCCAAACATTTATATGTTTGATCTCTTCCAATATATAATATGTTTGAAAGCATATTGGTCTAAACAATATATGTTTGGGTAGTCTAAGTTCCAAACATTTTGTATTTTTGCATCCAAATTCAATAATGTTGTCTTTCAAAAAACAATATGTTATTATGTGAACTTATAATATGTTTGGAAGCATTTTGCACCCAAAAATATTATATGCTTAAAAAAAAATTCTCCCAAACAATATTGTGCTCAAAATTTTATTTACTTATTTATATATTTACAATCATAATGAATTATGAAAATAAACAGGTAATATAGGAGCTAACAACATAGGTTTTCGACCTGAATGCTCAAAATTTTGTTTCTGCCCAATTGTATATTCCCCCACATCTTTCTCACTTCCACGAGATTTTTTAGTTCTTAGCACCTTTTTCTGTAATACAAACATTGTAGAAGAAATTATTCAATTGTATGATTTTTTTTTATTTTAATTTTACCTTTTGCCGGACGGGGATTCGAGCAGCGGACCACACAGTTTCTAAGGATCAAAGAAGTAGCTGATCAATTGCCCAAGGAAAAATAAAATGTTAATTTTGTAATAACAAGCAACAACCACCAACTTAATTCAATATCGCTCCCTGTTAAATAGCGCTCCAAGCTACTAAACACATATATGTTTATAGGCAGTTTCTAAAGTAATATATGTTTGCATCCAAGCATATTATGTCCCAAACATAATATGTTCTAACCTATTAACATATATGTCCCAAACATGTTATGCTAGTTTATGAACATTATATGCTTGCACTCAAAAATATTGTGTTTAAAAATTTGTGTTCCAAACATATAATGTTTATAGCCAAACATATGAAAAACAGTCTTTTTCATCCGTGTATCAAACATATATAATAGAGTTCATATCGGGGCAACAACGCCTTTTCATCGATCACCCAATTTTATTTCTTAGCTATTCAGAACTAAATTTTGATTCATAACTACAAATGTTGACCCAACTCCTATTTATTTTTATTTCTCGAGCATTTAGAAGATAATTTGCATAAGACACAAATTCGATGACTTTATAGCAATAAATAATTCTGATGGGGGATTGTATCAGATAATATTTTGAGCACCAGTCTCATTTTTTGGATTTTGAAATTTTAATCTTATTGTAACTTGCAAACTGGTGTAACAAAAATTTCATATTTTTAAAATTTTTAGATTATGACGGATTTTTTACAGCAAAGCCTATTTCTTTTTTCAAAAAACTTACCAAAAAATCTATTGGGGATTTTTATGGGGAATTAAATTGGGGATTTTTGAGGATGAAAGCGTCTTATTTTGGGGACAAGTGCCCGAAAAATACTGGCAACACTGCCTGCGCCACATTGTGGATTAGGGTATTATAAGTTAGTGCATATGTTTGCAACGCCCAGAAGGAGACGAGATAGACACATGGCTCCTGAGTTGATATAGTCCGTCTGTCCGTGAACACATTTTTGTAATCAAAGTCTGGGTCGCAATTTTAGTCCCATCGACTTTAAATTTGGCACAAGCATGTGTTTTGGCTCAGAATAGAACCTTATTGATTTTGGAAGAAATCGGTTTAGATTTAGATATTACACCCATATATATATATATATATATATATATATATATATATATATATATATATATATATATATATATATATATATATATATATATATATATATATATATATATATATATATATATATATATATATATATATATATATATATATATATATATATATATATATATATTTCGCACGATATGGACTTATATGGCCCCAGAAGCCAGAGTATTACCCCAATTTGGTTGAAATGTTGCACTAGGAGTACAATTAGTAGTGTAGTCAAGTGTCCCACATTTTATTGAAATCGGTTCAGATTTAGATATAGCTCCCATATATATCGTTCTCCCGATTTACACTCATATTAATTGAATATTAATTTAATTGAAATTTTGCACAGGGAGTAGAATTAGCATTGTAGCTATGCGTGTCAAATTTGGTTGAAATCGGTTCAGATTTAGATATAGCTCCCATATATAGCTTTCGCCCGATTTACACTCATATGACCACAGAGGCCAATTATTAACTCCGATTTAGATGAAATTGTACACAGGGAGTAGAATTAGCATAGTATCTATGCGTGCCAAATTTGGTTGAAATCGGTTCAGATTTAGATATAGTTCCCATATATATGTTTTTCTGATTTCGACAAAAATGGTCAAAATAGAACATTTTCCTAGTAAAATCGCCACTGCTTAGTCGAAAAGTTGTAAAAATTACTCTATTTTTTCCCAAAACTTCTAATACATATATATCAAGCGATAAATCATAAATAAACTTTTGCGAAGTTTCCTTAAAATTGCTTCATATCGGTCCATGTTTTGGTATGATCCCCATATAAAACGACCTCCAAATTTGGGGTCTTGGGCTTATAGAAACCGTAGTTTTTATCCAATTTGTCTGAAATTGGAAATCTAGAGGTATTTTGGGACCATAAAGAGGTGTGCCGAAAATGTTGAGTATCGGTCCATATTTTGGTATAGCCCCCATATAGACCGATTTCCCGATTTTACTTCTTGTGCTTCTAGAATCCGAAGTTTTTGTCCTATTTGCCTGAAATTGGAAATCTAGAAGGATTTTCGGGTCATAAAGTGGTGTGCCGAAAACGATGAGTATCGGTCCATATTTTAGTATAGCCCCTATAAGAACGATCTCCCGATTTAACTCCTTGGGTTTCTAGAAACCATAGTTTTTATCTGATTTGCCTGAAATTGTAAATATTCTGGTATTTTAGGCTCACAAAAACGTGTATCGGATTAAGTTTTTATCGGCCCATCTGGTAATGCCTCCATATTGACCGACTTTACTTCTTGAGGGTGTAGAAGGCGCTCTGACCATGAAAATTGCTTGAAACTCAATGTAAAATTTCCAGACTTTATTTCTACAGATTTAAGATTTCAAATCAAGACGTTATTTTATAATTTTCTTGCACACTTACAAGAGATGCTAATGATTCCTCTAAAACTCAAACAAAAATGGTTGTTATAAATCCAGAATCTGATATAGTCGTCATAGGTGAAATCTTTAAATTTATCTTCGGGAAGTGTCCTCAAGCCCTACTGAAATTTCAAAGGAAACCCTAATATTTGCTTCATGCTGGTGGGTATTTAAGATTCGGCCCGGCCGAACTTACTGCTGTATATACTTGTTTTTACTAACATTGTGTTCCACCCTAGTGCATTAGCCGACTTAAATTTTCAGTCTATAGATTTTGTAGAAGTCTATCAAATTTTGTCCAGATCGAGTGATATTTAAATGTATGTATTTGGGACAAACCTTTATATATAGCCCCCAACACATTTGACGGATGTTATATGGTATCGAAAATTTAGATCTACAAAGTGGTGCAGGGTATAATATAGTCGGCCCCGCCCGACTTTAGATTTTCCTTACTTTTTTTTTTGAACATTTTCAAATTTTGCATCGATATTTTTTGAACCGTTTAACTTATCACAGATCCAATTATACACGATTATAATAAATAACGGGATATCTCAAAAACTGTTCTATAATTTTTTTTAATTTTTTTTTCAAATTCAGCAGAATTCCATATCGGTCCATTACTATATATAGCCCCCTTTAAAGGCTGTCCGAACTTACGGTCGTGTATATTTGTTTCTTTTTGAGATGGTGTAATTAATAACTTTTACTTATTTTAACAATCCATTGTGGAAATCGCAAAAAGCTAAATTTTCGCTCGATTTCCTTTCCTATAAAACAGATTACTTTTTTCTGTATCCAGAATGGAAACAGCAGTCTTTTAAATATTGTTGTGGTTACACTGAAAAAAATATTGTCAAGAGGTCAAAGATATCATGTCTTTAAAATACGAATGCAAATTTTGCTTAGCATAGAAGACGCATTTCTCCAGTATAAAGTTTTTTTCCTTGACCAAAAGTCGATAAACTTTTCAATGAAGTCGTATTGTCCTTATAATTAAGTGATTTGATTTAAAAATGGATATCATAACATGAAAGAAAAAATGTGTGGGCTAAGGTCAACTTGACTTTAATAATTCAGAAAAAATCTTTAAATTTAATGAAATTGTCTTTAAATTTGTTGTTTTTTTGCATCTTGACTACAAAGCAAAAAATCGTTCAAATATAGGACATGTTTTTCAACACTTTATTTTAAAGACGTTTTTTACTTGAAACATAGCATGTTTCTACTGGAAGTCGAGTCTGAATTTGGAAAATAAAGTTGTCGTTAACTCGTTTTTAAAGGACTTTGATAGCATATGAAGAAAAAAAGCTGAAAAAGCGAAAAATTAAAATGTGCTTCCTAGAAGCAAGTACACAAAACCTAAATTTAAAAGAGAATTGTGTGTTAAAAGTATCCTTACTTGTATTCTCCGCTTCGTTGGCTCGGAATCAATACCAAAATTTTTAAAGACAAAATCTTTGGAACCGGGTATGCTTTTTTTCAGTGTACGTTGGATCAATTGAGACATTTTCTCAGCCGATAGTTCGTCCCTCAGTGGAATCCTTTATTTGGTGGCTTTCATCAACAGGACATTTAAAACAAAAATAAACGGCATTTGAACATTGCTTTTGTTTGACTTTCGAGCGATAAAAGTTAGAGTTGCACTTCTCGGTTTCTGCCTGCTGCCTTAACATTCCCATGTCCGGCTCCGGTGTGACAAAACACTTGCTATTTCCGTATGGACTTTATTGTGGAGTAAACCAGAAAGAAATAACGTCGTTTGCTAACAACACAACAATTTATGACTATACTCCCGGAGAGTTTCTCCATAAAAGTTCCTTTTCACTTCACTCAAAAGCGCGTAGCATTTCGCTTTGCTATGCATTTGTAGTTAAAGAAATTTTAAACTCCCTATAGGCAGTTAATCCTTTAAATTTAATTTTTCTTTTGTTTTTACTTGTACTAACAGCATGTAGTAGAAAAATTGCCATTTTGAAAACCTATCTCAATTACTTCAAGAGCTATATGAGCTTGTTCTGAAAAAAAAGAATCCATATTTTCATATTTTTCGTTAATTGCTAAAGAAGTTTATAAAAATGTATTTTAGACCTCACCAATATGGAAAATATTTATAGCTTATAAATAATGTTGAAATACAACGAAGATAAATAGTCAGAACTTTTTGAGAGTCCATCATCCTATACAATTCACTGCTGGAAACATTATTTAGTTTACGGTCGGTACATGTAGGTCCATGTTACGTCAACTGTCACAAAACAACGTAAAACTTAGCCCGGATTGTCTTACGACTTTAAGTTTTAGATATGTAAAAAAACACGCTCACAATATAATTAATTTTCAAAAACACGCTCACAACAAAATTAATAATAAATTCACACTCTCGTCCCAATATTTGAGTCCTATTCACTATTTCAATCACCATCACGTTTCCAAATGATTTAAGAGCTAAAAGAAACTTAAACGCATATAATTCATAAAAATGTTTGAAATCTTTATTTGAATCGATAGTACGACCCATAAAATTTGATGTTTTAAGTTTATTTTATGCAAATGTTGAAGGCGCCTCAAATGGTAGAAACAAGTCAAGCTCTTGAAGTTTAGACAAAAAACTGAAGATGTTTGACACTGAAATAAAAATCGAAACCTCTTCAAACCAGTGTTCCAAAAAAATAATAGTTAAAAAATTACCCTTTAATTGTGTATATTATTTGATCGTTTCCTAAAATGTTCGTAAGGCACAACTAAGGAAAATTCCCCAGAGCTCCAAATTTTATCCTGAATTAGGAGTATTAGGAGTGAGTGGTAAGTAAACGCGAAATGAAAAGTTGACTGTTCGACTTTTACAAAATTAAAACAAACACGATCGACTATTCGAGTTTTACAAAAATTTACGAAAGATACATTTTTATTTTGTGTCCCTCTACAGTAAAGCGAATGCTTTAATATTTATTATGGTTTTTACAATTGTAATAAATAAAAATAAATAACGAGAATTCTGGCTCACCATTCTGTTCTAAAGATTTTGTCTTTACACTTATGATTTTGGTATTGATTCCGAGCCAAAGAAGCGGAAAAATGTTGTTTTAAGTAACTGCATAAGGACTTTGTAAGGCTTAGTTACATATGAAAATAAATTAAAATTAAATTAAATTAAATTTGAAGTAAAGACATATTTAAGATACAATTCTCTTTTAAATTTGATTTGATTCTAAGAAACAAATTTTAATTTATTCTTTTTTATACCCTCCACCATAGGATGGGGGGTATATTAACTTTGTCATTCCGTTTGTAACACATCGAAATATTGCCCTAAGACCCCATAAAGTATATATATTTTGGGTCGTGGTGAAATTCTGAAATTGAAATCACGCTAACTTCCGAACGAAACAAGCTATCGACTTGAAACTTGGCACAAGTAGTTGTTATTGATGTAGGTCGGATGGTATTGCAAATGGGCCATGTCGGTCCACTTTTACGTATAGCCCCCATATAAACGGACCCCAAAATTTGGCTTGCGAGGCCTCTAAGAGAAGCAAATTCCATCCGATCCGGCTCAAATTTGGTACGTGGTGTTAGTATATGGTCTCTAACAACCATGCAAAAATTGGTCCACATCGGTCCATAATTATATATAGCCCCCATATAAACCGATCCCCCCACTTGGCTTGCGAGGCCTCTAAGAGAAGCAACTTTCATCTGATCCGGCTGAAATTTGGTGCGTGGTATTAGTATATGGTCTCTAACAACCATGCAAAAATTGGTTCACATCGGTCCTTAATTATATATAGCCCTCATATAAACCGATCCCCCGATTTGGCTTGCGAGGCCTCTAAGAGAAGCAAATTTCATCCGATCCGGCTGAAATTTGGTACATGGTGTTAGTATATGGTCTCTAACAACCACGCAAAAATTGGTCCACATCGGTCCATAATTATATATAGCCCCCATATAAACCGATCCCCCGATTTGGCTTGCGAGGCCTCTAAGAGAAGCAAATTTCGTCCGATCCGGCTGAAATTTGGTACGTGGTGTTAGTATATGGTCTCTAACAACCATGCAAAAATTGGTCCACATCGGTCCATAATTATATATAGCCTCCATATAAACCGATCACCAGATTTGACCTCCGGAGCCTCTTGGAAGACCAAAATTCTGATTCAGTTGAAATTTGGTACGTGGTGTTAATATATGGCCTCAAACTCCCATGCAAAAATTGGTCGGTATCGGTCCATAATTATATATAGGCCCCATATAAACCGATTCCCAGATTTAACCTCCAGAGCCTGTTGGAAGAGCAAAATTCTTCCCATTCGGTTGAAATTTGGTACGTGATGTTAGTATATGGTATCCAACAACCAGGCAGGAATTGGTTCATATCAGTCCATAAGTATATATAGTTCCCATATAAACCGATCCCCAGATTTGACCTCCGGTGCCTTTTGGAGAAGCAAAATTCGTCCGATCTGCTTGAAATTTGGTACGTGGTGATAGTATATGATATTTAACAACCATGCCAAAAGTGGCCCATATCAGTCCATAATCATATATAGCCCAATATAAACCGATCCCGAGATTTGTTTTTGGAGTATCTTGGAGGAGCCAATGTACCAAGCCAAATCATCCGATTGAGTTTAAATTTGGTACATTGTGCTAGGTCGTTAACAACCATGCCTAACTAGGTCTATATCGGTCTATAGTTATATATATATATCCTTCAGATAAATCGATTTCCAATCACACAAAAATTGGTCCATGTCAAGTTCATAATTGTATATAGCCCCCATATAAGCGACCCCCATATTTGAATTCTGGCTCTCAACGTACCGTGCAAAAAGTCCATATCGATTCGTAATTACACGCAAAGAAAAAAAACGTTTGGAAAACGTGTACCGAAAACGTTTTTCTTTTGTTAGAGTTTTTTGAATTGCTTCGAAAATTTTAAACTTTTATCACCAAAAAAATTCGTTTGTTACAAAATTTTTATTTTTTCAATTAAAAAAGTTATTTTTGAAACAACAATACAGTCCATTTCGTTTATATCAAACACTGTTCTTTTCTGACTTTGAGTCTTTAATAAGACACATTTTACAGTTCAAAATTTAATATACTACAATGTAATGTTGAACATTTCGTAATCTTCTGAACATATCTGTAATATATGTAAAAAAAAAAACAAAAAAAAAAACTTTGGTCGAAGCAGGGATCGAACCCACGACCCTTGGCATGCAAGTCGGACGTAGCAACCACTGCTCCACGGTGCCAAACAAAATATTTGTTTCTGTTAAATAAACTTTGTTTATTCGGTTCGTGGGTGCCGCAAGCTATGCTATATAAATATAACTTATATGGATATTTATCTATTGATGACCATAACAGGTACATACCTCAGTGGTTAGTGTGTTGGCTTACAAAGTGCATGGTCCGCGGTTCGATTCTCCGTCCAGGCGAAAGGTAAAAAATTTTAGAAATGTATAAAATCGTATAATTTCTTCTACATTGTTGGTATTACAGGAAAAGGTGTTACGAACTAAAAAACCTCGTGGATGTGGATGTGAGAATGATGTGAGGGAAAATGCAATTAGCAAGAAAACAATTTTTTTTTGAGTTTGTCTTTATGAAATTGTTTTTACATCGTGGAAAAGAATAAACGTTTATCACAAAAAGTATATACTTTTCTTCCAAATACACTTCCTTACAGCGAAAAGCAAATGAGAAACGAACTTTGTTTGTCTAAAATTTCGTTTGGGAGGAAAGAATTATTTTTTTGCGTGTATTTGTAGACTTAACTATACATAACTTTTTTGTCTGATATATACCACGTATGGACTAACTCACAATTTAGAAAACGATGTTAAGAAATTTTAAGATACCACAACCCAAGTAATTCGATTGTGAATGTCAGTCTTTCGTAGAAGTTTCTACGCAATTCATGGTGGAGGGTACATAAGATTCGGCCTGGCCGAACTTACGGCCGTATATACTTGTTTGGTTTTTTCTTCATATGTTATCAAAGTCCATTAATGACAACTTAAATTTCCAAATTCAGACTATACTACAAGTAAAAATTAGGCTATGTTTCAACTAAAAAACGTCTTTAAAATGAAGTTTTGAAGTTTTCCTTCTTAGCTTTGTAGCCAAGATGCAAAAAGTCAACACATTTAAAGACGAATTAAATAATCTAAAGATTTTTCAGAAGTATTAAAGCCAAGTTGACCTTCTTAAACCAAAATTTTCTTCAATGTTGGCATACCCAATTTGTAGTCGAATCACCTAATTATAAGGATAAACCGACTTTATTGAAAAGTTTATCGACTGTTGGACAAGGAAAAAAAAACTTTATATCACAGAAATGCATCTTCTATACTAAGAAAATTTCGCATTCGTATTTGAGTTGTATGAAATCTTTGGACTCACGAGAATATTTCTTTTCAGTGTACATTAAAGAAAAGTTGAGTAATATCCAAAGTTTCAAAGTGTCAATATGGAGAGAGAACTTTTTTATCGATAACAAAGTTTTTCAGCTATAGGTATATGCCAGTTTACAAATCCAAATTATAGCAAATACATCAAAGTAAAAATGGTTATCTTATTTTCACCAATAAAACTTTAAACTAAAGATGTGAAATCTTCAAAACAAATCTTAGCCTATATATAAACACAAAGCGTCAACATCTCAGTCAACTTAATGACTAATTCCTCAAATCAAAATTTTTCTTTTACTTTAAGGAAAATTTGACTTATGTCAAAGAGAGATTTTTACCTTACACCAAATACAAGTTTAAGGGATGACCGTAAATTAAATTTCGTAAACGTAAAGCTAAAATTATGAACTTTCTTTTAGTTGAATTTTCTTTATTTTGAAGAAATTTGTGTTTAAAATTATATAAATGGGGGACACTAAAGTGGAGTAATCGATAAAGGAATCGATTTTCGGGGGACTATATCCATATCAGGACTGATATAAAACATCTTAAATTACAAAATTCCACATTTTAACGAAAACGATATAAAATTGAATTGAATTTATAGAGGCAAATCGAGATATTTGGTCACGTATTTATATTAACTACAGTCCTTAATGGGACTAAAAGCATACAAAAACAACAAAACAAATTAAAATTAATATTTTACTACTCACGTTTAGCCTTCGATTTCAAATATTTTCCAATATTTTATGGCCAATAATATTTATTTCATTATTCACCAAATGTGATGGAATTAACAAAAATAAGTAAAAAATAATAAGTGTTCTCTTTTTGAATTTCAGTGGAGCCTGAACTACCCACGGAACCTGAGAAAAAAGATAAAAAGGGTAAAAAAGGCAAAAAAGGAGGACCCCCGACTGCTAAAACCCCACCACCTGGAAAAGATGCTAAAGGTATGATAAAAGTAGAATTTTTGTAAGACAACGAAAAACCTCAACTAGGGTGGAAAACTCTTTGGAATACAAGACGTTGGAAAACTGAAAGCCCAACAACACCCTCAAAGGAAATGATTAATTTTGAAGGGATGACATATTTCCTAAAAATAAAAGCTTCTTCCGAGTAACTACGTTTTACATAAAACTTTCCTTCTTCTTTGTTAGGTGGCAAAGGATCAAAAGGAGCAGGAGGAGATGACTATGATGGAGGCATGGATACAGGAGTAGAAAGTGCTGGTGATGATATCGGAGCTGAAAGTGTGAAAAGCTCAGCTTTATCAGGTAAGTGTTCCTAGACTACCTAAAGCCATATATAGTCAGGCATTCTAAAACAAAACCTCGTTCACAATTCTCTTCTCTACACCACACCCACATGCAGCCAGTGATGATGAGGATGAAATCGGTAAATATAAGACTAACTTTTCAATTATCTTCTTTGGTTGAAATTTACATCTGGATTTTTCTCAATTTTATGTTTTAATTGAAATTGTCACTCTCCTATCAGTCTTTGAAATCTTTTGCCATTATTTTCATTTCTTATTTACACTTGAGGAGGCATTTTTTGTCATGAATTTCTCTTACTTTCCTCATTGTTTGCTCATGTTTTTAGTTTTTGTTTCCAGCGGATAAGAAATGATTTATGTAATACGTACGTTTTGCAGCTCTTGGGGGGAGGGGGGTCTTTTCGCCCTCTCATCCTTAGAGCTCAGCGTATTAGCAATGCAGGCTGCCTAGATGGCTGTCTTTTGAGTTTTCTATGATTTCTTTTAATTGCGAAAGTTTTTCATTTCATATAGAATCGTTAGTATTTTATTTTTTTTTTTTTTTGCGTTTTACTCCTTTTCCTTTGTTGGTGTCTCCCATTAATATTTAAAAACCTCATTAATGCAAAAAGGGATAGGGAATGAATGACTTCTTTTATCCAAATTGCAAATTTACGCATCAAGTCGTCATTGTGGCAACTGTAAATTCATGTGTTCTTTTTCTCATAGGGGTGACATAGATGGGGGAGGGGCGAGAAAAACTTCTTCATTGAGTTGAGTGATAAGTTTGCTTTGAAGACATCTAAAGGATTGAGAATTAGACCCACCCACCTAAATTTTCATTGTAAATGATGGAAAGACGACAAACAATTCCAGAATAACGATTCGTTATTGTCTTGCAACCAAACCGAAAGGATATTTGCAACCATGTTGGTATTACTTAGCTGCATTAAACTAAAAGTTCACGTCAGGATATCTTATAAGCCTTGCAGAATTGGAGTATATTCACACAAGTATTGTTAAGCATTGCCATTGACAGTGGGTTGGTATAATGAAGATGGAAATTTTCAAGTGGATGGTTTCTTTCACTAGCCCATATTTTTACTAGTGCCTGCAAAAAGTCAAGCAACTACGGATCCCTCTCCCGATCCGAAATGGTTCGAAAAGATTTTACAATTTTTTTTAAATTTGTTTATTAAAAATGATATACACATTGCTCTCGATACTGAAAAATATGAACTTTGAAATATTATTTGCGATATTCGTCATACATTAAATTATTTTTATTATTATTATTTTTTTTTTTTATATCAGAGAAATGCGTCAAAATTCGCATTCGTATTTTAAGGACATGAAATCTGTGGTCTCACGGCAATATATTTTTCAATGAACGTATCCTATATTTACTGTACGAAATATTGAATATGAAAGACTTCACATCCTGAATTTTAGGACACACAGTTTACACAATATTAAGCAACAATTTCTTGGAAATAATAACGTTTTAATAAAAACATTAATTTTGACATGAATCTGTAAAATGTCCATCCATCAGTTTTGAAGTAAGGAAAATTGTATTTAAAGTAAAGAAACTGTTTTATAGGAAAAATAAACTAACTCGTACGAAAATTGAACTAAATTTTGCTACACATTTTGAGATTTCCCCAATGCGTTGCTAATACCAGGAAAATTTAATGCCCTGTTGTACTTTTCAACTACAGTTCACGAAATTACACCATCTAATAGAAGAAAATATTAACTAAAAGTTAAGAAGAAAAATCATTGGCGCCAAATCATGACCACGCAGTAATTAATTCTTACTATTTTTGGGAATCGTACGAAAATTGTCATTTGCTTTAGTTCATATTGAACTTATGTGTGCGGTCATCGAACTTTATACTCATGTTTAGTTCATAAAATATTTGAGACATACTTAAAAACACGAAAATTTCATTGGGCTGTGGAAAATTTCGCAAAAAGTAATACAATTTAACTACTAACAAATAATGTTTTTTACAATAAAAATAAGTTAAATTTAGCGTTAGTTTAACTGCGGAAATTTGTTTCTGTGTGAAATCTTAATTTTTTTTTTCTGAATACAAGAAATAAATTTTTTACTTTGAATTATCCATTATAATTCGAATTTTTAACTGAAATTTATTTCTGCATGAACAATTTTGTGGATATATGAAAAAAGAATGAAAATTTTATAAATGACAGATTTCATCCTATTTTTTTTATAGAACTGCTAATTTTATAGAGCATAGATGTATAGCTATATAGCTAAAAAAAACTCTCTTCAAATCAAAGAACTAGCATAATTGGATTCAATGCTAAATTCCTTAAGGATTTACTTGGTTGTATTGTTTATTTCATCCCACAGTGCTTCAACCGACAATGGAAAACATAAAACCGGCATTGAGGCCTTATCTTTGGAGACAGAAATGGACTCCATTTCCATCAATAGCAAACATATGGATCCGATGACAGAAACTCCAAGATAGCAGAGTAAAATTTACGGTCATATAAATGGCACAATTCATTTTGATTGGCTTCCACGCAGAAAATTTTTTCCGATGACGCCAACATGCATTCATACACATGGACGACATTACCATGGCCAAAATGATCCATTGGTTGATATCTCATTGTTTTTCATATTCAAATACCCGTAGTTTACCTGAGTCCAAAGTACTGTTGCAGTTTCCTTAGATTTTTTATCAGAAGATTTTGGCACTGCCTCCGGATTGACTTCTCATGATTTTCTCCTGAAAGAGCATTGACGTTGAAAGGATATTTTAATTTTAATATAAATTACTTTTCATTTAAAATCTCCCAGCGAAAAGTAATAAAGCATTCCCAGAGTATACCATGTTTGTATAGACTTCCAATGTAGTTGTTCGTTTAATTCAAGTAATTTGCATTTTTTCATAGATTGCATTTTAGAGACTCATTCGCATTGGATTGATAGGATATTGAAAATGTTAATTTAAAAAATTTTGGCTTCAATATATATTTTTTGTTTGGATTCTACACTGAAAAAAAAAATCATTCCCGGTTCCAAAGATTTTGTCTTTACTTTAAAAAATTTGGTATTGATTCCGAGCCAAAGAAGCGGAGAATACAAGTGAGGATACTTTTAAGACACAATTCTCTTTTATATTTGGGTTTTGTGTACTTGCTTCTAGGAAGAAAATTTTAAATTTTCTCATCTTTTTTTTTATATATTTTTTGTTTGGATTCTACACTGAAAAAAAAATCATTCCCGGTTCCAAAGATTTTGTCTTTACTTTAAAAAAATTGGTATTGATTCCGAGCCAAAGAAGCGGAGAATACAAGTAAGGATACTTTTAAGACACAATTCTCTTTTAAATTTGGGTTTTGTGTACTTGCTTCTAGAAAGCAAATTTTAAATTTTCTCAGCTTTTTTTTCTTCATATGCTATCAAAGTCCTTTAAAAACGAGTTAATGAGAACTTTATTTTCCAAATTTAGACTCGACTTCCAGTAGAAATTATGCTATACTTCAAGTAAAAAACTTCTTTAACAAAAAGTTTTGAAAAACATGTCCTATATTTGAACGATTTTTTGCTATGTAGTCAAGTTACAAAAAGACAATTAATTTAAAGACAATTTCATTAATTTTAAAGAATTTTTTTGAATTATTAAAGTCAAGTTGACCTTACCCCAAAAAAAATTTTCTTTCATGTTATGATATCCATTTTGAAGTCATATCACTTGATTATAAGGAAAATACGACTTTATTGAAAAGTTTATCGACTTTGGACAAGGAAAAAAACTTTATATTAGAGAAATGCGTCTTCTATGCTAAGCAAAATTTGCATTCGTATTCTAAAGACATGAAATCTTTGACCTTACGATAATATTTTTTTCAGTGTAGTGTGAAAATAATTAAGCAGTTTTAAAAAGGTATAGAATTTCCGCAAGTGGTTAAGATTATCCACAAAATTTATTTTTTCTCCTCCCTCCATTTCATTTCACAGGCCCCTTTTCAAATGGGACCTGTGAAATGAATCCAAGTAATGTCCAAAAATGTAACTCCATTAGCGACTAACCCATGTTAAAGTTACCGATCTCTTCCATACCTTTTGATTTGAAATAGAAAAGGTCCCTAAATACCAGAAGATATCCATATTCCGGCACTGAGATTGATCCATTGCTGGTAGGTTAAGATTTCAAATTTAGCTCAATAAAGTCTTCTATAAAATCGATTGAAAATTTCGTCTTCCGGTTGCTTCACATATTAAGTATATGAATCATTTTAAATGTACATCTATTTATACGATGTCAAATATACTATGACCCTATAGTTCAATAAGCTCTGCCCGTTTTTATAACCGAGTCCGAACAGCGTTTCATATTCAAGTGGAACCAAATATAAGTAGCTGTTGTCATACGCTAATGACAACAGCGTCACTGTGCGTGGTTAATCAATCAAATATCGAGTTTGGGAGTGAATCACAAAAACAATAGTTTTGTAAATGTGCATGGCGATAATCACGAGTTGAATTTGCTTAAAAATTTAACCAAATCTATGATATGAGTTTAGCTTTTAATTGTGCTTCAACATTGTTCTCCAAACCTATGGTGAGTCACTATAATTTTCCTGGGAGACGAATTTTTGGTGCGTCAGTTGATTTTCGAGGGGCATCAGAATGTCTGTGAGTCTGTAGAGTTTTCTGTGTGTGAGTCCCTCATTCTAATCGTAAAGAAAATTGTTTCATGAGCGGGAGTCTGTAAACGCTTTTCGTGCATGAGTGCGTATGGACTTTAGTTTAGTGAATGTGCGTGAGTCCTACCAAAAAATTAGTGCGTAAGTGGACATTTATCAAACGCGCATACCTTCACCATAGTTAGGTTAGGCTCACTTAGACTATTCAGTCCATTGTGATACCACATTGGTGAACTTCTTTCTTATCACTGAGTGCTGCCCGATTCCATGTTAAGTTCAATGACAAGGGACCTCATTTTTGTAGTCGAGTCCGAACGGCGTTCCACATTGCAGTGAAACCACTTAAAGAGGCTTTGAAACCCTCAGAAATATCACCAGCATTACTGAGGTGGGATAATCCATCGCTGAAAAACTTTTTGGTGTTTGGTCGAAGCAGTAATCGAACCCACGACCTTGTGTATGCTAGGCGGGCATGCTAACCATTGCACCACGGTGGCTCCCACACACAAAAAAATAATACATTTATTTTATGAATAGTGTTCTTAAAAATTTTCCAAACACTGAATTCATAAATTGTATGAAAACGATTCATAATTTTAAAAAATACTGGTTTTGAATGAGTACGGATGAATACATAATTTTAATGAAATTTTTTATATTATAAATGAAGTATACATACTTTTCGATACTGAAAAAATATGAACTTTTACATAATAGTCATTAAGACGTCATACATTAAATGTAACTTTTCCTTGTTTCTTATGCATTTCATTTGCCCTAATTACATACATAATAGACCCATTTATTACAAAAATCCGTTAAAGCCCAGCATGCAAGAAAACATAATTTTATATTATTTTAATTTAGTTATAAAAATGAGCAATTGAAGCGTGGTTAAAGTTGCTTTATTTCATCAAACTTTCCAGTAATAAATAATCTTCCGACCACGACGGTGAATCAAACTGGACTGAACAAACCAAACACAGTAAAGACACGTGTTAACTTAAAAAGCGCTATGTTTGTCTTTTTTGTCTCGTATTGTATGCTTGTATTGTTTGTATGGTATGCTTGTACTGTATACCTATGAGAGTAACAGTATATTGTGGCTCTCTCGCGCTAAGAGAAAACCAGTATTTTTGATATATTATGTAAAGTTTCATGAATTGTATGAAAGAGTCCATGCACATTATTAAAAAGATAATAATTTATAATAACAAATATTTACGCAAAAATATATTACGTAAACGTACATCTATTTTATGAAAGAGTCCATAAATTATTAAAAATGTACCAATTTATGTACAAATTCATATTTTATTTTTTTGTGTGCACCTTCACCATGAAATACGCAGAAATGTCACCAAGCATTACTGAGAGGGGATTAACCACCCCCTGTATTCTGCCGAAATTGGGATTGAACCCACGATCTTATGATGTGATAGCTACTGCATCAAAACCAAAAAGTCTACCTCAGTTGAAGTACATAAAAATATTAAAATTATTCGTGTCACCCTATGTAAGTATACCTTCAATTACATCTATTATTCCAATTGACTTCAACGCCTATTACATACTGTAGTTGCTGTTTTTCAAAAACTACATTTTCTTGGTATGTAGTAGTAACTTTTTGTTCCTTCTACAATTGCCAAGTTGATGTTCTCACTTAAATGAAATACTTCACATAATCATTGCCAACAACGTTTTACACGCTATTTCAACGTAAATAATGTTAACATGCTAAATTAATTCATTCCTATTGCGCTCATCATTCACTCACTCATACCTTGTGGGAGACTCAACAAATCTTATTCACTTACTCATCCTAGCTCTCTCGCTCCCTCTGTTGCATTCAGTCAACATGAAGAAATGGGTACTCTCCATTCACTCCATTACACTAAAGGTCTCTAAAGAGGACCATCGTTTTGTATTTGTATGTATACTTGTATGATTCTCTTTTCTAGGTTCAAAAAAGAGTGGCAAAGGCAAAGGACGCAAAGGTAAAAAACGGAAGACAATACAAACACCAGTTCCGGTCTATGTGGAAGTTAAGGTAAGTTTTCTTTACTCCCTAGGCCTCCATTGTACACCATTACACTCGACAACAGTCAGCCGAAACCAATTATTTCACACAAATGCTGATAGAAATCTTAATGTAAATATTTATTTTGTAATTTGGCCTCATACATTCCTTCATTGTCCATTGCCAGACTCTTAAAACGACACTCGCTTGTTGATACTCCCTTCCTTAGGTGGCCATTAGCCGCTTCGTTCATATGCTGTGCAAGAATGTTATCGTAAAATAAATTTGAATGGTCTAAGATTTGTTTTTATGATGGTTTTCGGTATTGTTTAGATCTTTAGCCTTTTCGCCTTGTAAGTCCCCATTTCGAATACAAAAGGAATTTTCAGATTATCCGAAATGAAAACGCCACAGATCTTGTCTTTGGCTAGGCCACAGAAATTAAATTCAAGCTAAATTGTCATTTCTATGATAATAAGCATGACGTTAGAATAATTAGTGGTGGTTGTGTTGTATATGCAGAGATGAAGGCATCCTCTAGATTAGTTGCTCGAATTACATACGTATATGTGTATGCCCTATGTAAATTCGTTATTCAAGTAGAGATGAATGAAACAGCTATTTAGGCATGAATATGTCTTTCAAAATCTGTGAAATTGTACTCCCTACTTTTGAGTGAGTATAAGTAAGGTTACGATTATGATGTCAATCTACTGTATTATAACCATACCTTGGAATCGGAAATTCTGCTAGAAATACGCAGCTTCAACGTTTCGGTTGAATATATGAAGTTGGTTATTGTAAAGGTATGAGTTAGTCCATCGATATGTTTAAATATTTAAGGAGCCAAACGATATCCCAATCCTAAATAGCCACCATGGACCAAATATAGTAGTTTGCTTGGAAACCACCTTGTAGCAGATTACCTGAATTTCATGGAATAAATTCCCTCTACCTCCCCTCCATCCCCCAAATGGGAGGGTCGGTTTGTATGAGAACTGTAGCAAAACCTACTTGCGGACAAAAAAAATGTTGGTAACATTCTTTGATGTTGGGTATAATAAAGGATAAATGTTCCGTATCATATCATAACCCATTAACACTGTGATATGTCACCAGCCTTACTGAGAGGTAATGAGATAATCCACCGCTGAAAAACTTTTTGGTGTTCGTTCGAAGAAGCGATCGAACCAACTATTCTTTGTATATAAGGTGGGCATGCAAATCACGGTCCCACGGTGGCTCCATAACCCTCTAAACCATCTCCTGATTTGTCCTTTCGACTAACATGTGTGACGCCATATGTTTTTTGATACGTAATTCTTTAATGCGTTCTTGTATACTCCAAATAAGTCTTTGTCATGACAACGATTTCGTCATTTGTTTAATATTTGTGCCCAGCCAGTGAACAAACAATATAGCTCGGCCAAACTCTGGAGAATATATAGATATGGTATTACATTGCTAATATGGCGACGCCGGGGGCTTTAAAATGGGGAAGGCTAACTTTGCCAAATTTTGCTATTTTCGTTGAATTCTAAGTTAAAATTAATAACTTGGCTTAGTAAAGTCCTGTGATCATTTTTTTAAATTTCTTCAAGTAGTAGATGTGGACCAACAGTATGAGATGATGACATTCTAATGGGATGGTCCTTACCTTCTTCTTATCACATCTATTAGTTAACATATTGTTTGGAGAACAAGGAGACCAAGCTGTGTTACTGTCACAAAACAACGTACAGTTGTTCCAAATCCTTTATTGATATATGGGTGTTTCCACAGTAACGGTCGTTACCGATATTCTGTGATTTTTAAAATAAAATTCCACCCTAAGAATATATGTCACGAGGATTGCTTAATTTTGGACCTACGAAAGTTCAAGCTTCGGCAGCAACCGAAAGCATTCATAAAAAATGTAATTTCAATAATATTTTTGACTATCAAAAAAGTAACGGTCGTTACTTTATAAATGTGCTGTTTTCATATTTCGGAAACAAATATCATGTATTGTAAAATTTTGCACAGGATGTGTCAAGAAAAAATCTGATTAAATTCTTTGTAATGTTTTCTATCAGTAATAGGTTTGTTTACAAATCAAAGAAAATAATTTATCAAAAAAAAAAAATCTTTTAAAAAGTAACGGTCGTTACAATATAAAAACTTAAACGATTTTTGTGTTGAATTCATTTATTGTGGGTAAACAAAAACATAAATGAAAAGGTATATTTTATTGCATAATTCTTGCATACTTTTATTCGATATGAGAACAGTAAACATCATTACAATCTAAGCGTTTTAGGGTGTTGATTTTTAAAGTTGATATGCCTGTTAAGAGGTCATATACTTTGGAATTCCTAATATATTTTTTGGAAATAATATAGTTACTTCTTTGTATGAAATCTAAGTTTGCAAGTTTGTGGGTCCCTAGTGTGTCCACCGGCTGGTCTATATTCGTTGAAAGTTGGTGACCTCGGTGTATGAAATTTCGTTTTGGCTGCCAAACTATGAAAAGCTGTCTATGATTTGGCTTGATAGGCACATTCTGGATAGATTTCACACGACGAGAAACAAGTTTGGAATTCAATTTGTAACACATTGAAATATCAATTTTCGTGTATATAAAGTAACATATATATTTATATTCCTCATTAAAGGGAAAGTCTAAGACAATCTTAGGATGTCCATCTGCCTGTTATAGATGTATGTCGTAGATACTGTAAATGGGTCATATCGGATTACTTTTAGGTATAGACCCCATATAAAGCGATCCCACATTTGGTTTGTGGAGACTGTTTGAAGAGCAAATTTCATTCTAGACTAATCACGCTAAGATTTATTTATATTGGTCCATAATGATACACAGACCTCATATAAATCGATCTCCAGATTCGATTCTTATGATCTATACACATTTGCAGGCGTTTGAGTTAATTGTCGAATCATTTTTGCCACTCTGATTGAGGTATTCAGTCATTCGGAACCAAATCTAGATTATATGCAGGATGAACACCACGTCACGATTTAAGTTAATTTTTTTGTGAGAGATGAATCTTTTAAGTTGCTGCAAACCACACAAATAACGCCCGTATGTTAAGACGTTGTGTGGAAGCGTAACATCACATTACAAATGTCAAGCTATGCGATAGAACTGTAACCCTGGTGTTGTAACCTATCTGTTGGTAGGTTACAATACCAATCCCGAAATATAATTGCCAACCCTCGTGTATGTATTTAGTCTGCGTTTTTTGACTAACGTATACGCCATATAGGTTTTAAGATACCTTGTCAATTTCAAGTCCATGGTGGAGCGTACATTTACTTTGGACCGGTCGAACTTACGGCCGTATACACGTGTTTAGTTATTCTTTGTAAATTTATTTCATTTATTTGTATATGATAAAATGTCGATATTGTATTCATATCATTATTTTTGACGCATTACTACTTTCCCTCGGAGGAATTTATAAATCCCAAGTCAATTCATGGTTATATCGTATTGTGAAAAATCAAAGGAAGGAGGTGTTACTCTTCAGTTTGCCATATAATTCACACAGTTAAGGGAACTCACTTTAATATTTTCATGAACTAAATATGCAATGAAAATAATAAAAAAACATATACAGGCAGTTACTATCACATACTTCTTGCGTTATCATCAATAGAGTGACTCGGAACACTAAGTTTTTTAATATAAAAACCATGATGGTTGAAATGTTGCAATTTTTAAAGTGTGTATGCTAAATGTTTATTAAAATTTAGACCTACTTTTCTAAATTATCTTCGAAGGTTTTTCATTTTGTCGCCCTAAAACAATTAAATTTCGAACCACTCTAGTCTGCAGTGGCAATTTCTATACGCTAACTTCCACACCTACTTTGGCAGACAATCATTTAAATCTCAAAGGTGCGTAAAAGAATGATTGCAATGAATATTCTACTTCGACAAATCCTCAAACACTCATTTTTCATGCACACAAATAGAGGGGGCAGAGAGGCCAAGCATGTGTTTGTAATTTATCCACAATATCAATATACAAGTAAATAAAACAAAACAAAGCAAACAAAAAAAAAATACAGACCTTTTCAGTTCACTCACTGAGGTTCACAACACCTTGTGAAATACAAGACAGAGGGAACGAGTTCATATGGTATTCGTATGATTTACAGGAATTGCGATACTGCATATACCATGAGTACTCTCCCTCTCACCACACACACACACACCAATTCAGACACTATGCTCAATATTCTGTACAAATGTAAAATACGTAATTCTCAGGCATTTCACCATCCATGTAATGAAAGTGTATGAAATATTTATTTATTTGTTTGTTTGTATTTTTTCACGAATTCGATTCCATCTCATCTTGATTTCGTTACAGAAAATCATTCCAACGTTCGTAAAGACACCCATATTACATTGCCACTTTGGGGAGTTGAGCAGTTCGCATTTGGACAACAATATCAAATATGTGTATATGATACGCAAAGAAGTTAACGGAATACGTAAGTATTCATAGCAGCCTTTGTTCTTAGTACGAAACTGAGAAACGAAATACGCTAGAAATCTTTTATGTATAAATTTATGATATTTTAAAGAGTATGGATCTATAGCTAAGGAAATTGAATGGTAGCATCGACACAAAATATCGTTTATACACCACAATATTTGAAGAATATACATTTATTTGCCTTTAAAGTTCTTCCAACGGAGTGGCGCTCCGTTTTAACGGAATGTTTTGTAAAACGCTTTTTGAAGCAACGGCGGATATAGTTATAGAATTTTGGAAATTTCAAGATTTGGCAATGCAACTAGATCTTAGTGGTGCAAATTGTGGTAATATCTTAGGTCGGCGTACATTTTCGTAGGTTCATGAGCTCAGGAAATAAAATCGGGAAATTCGTTTATAATGGGACTTTATCAACGAATAGCCTAAAACAAACTATGTCTAGCATAAATAAACTCAGTAGTGAGTAAGTAGGGAAAATAAAAAAGTAGTATTTAGTGCGAAAAACCACACGTACAACGCTTGATTACATTGGTGAAACAGTGGGCAATATCTCTTCAGTTTTGCATCACTATAATGATTTACAGATTCTTCGTTATTTCTTAGTTAGATAATTCACCAATACAATTTCCCAGCTATCGCATTTATGTGACTTCTGGCTGTTCAACGACGACTTTGAAGAAAATGTTTTGTGTGAAATGAATCGCTACTCGCAGTGATGGCTAGGTTAGGTTAGGTATTGTGGCAGCCAATTGTAAAGGATATGCTTTGAAGTAATAACGGTAGCACTCGTAAGTGTTTTGTTGCGGGTTTTACTCGCCAAGACGTTGAGAGTTTTTTAGATGCTGTCATATTACAATTAACGTGCCGTTATTTAAGGCTCACCCATTACGGTACCACAAGTGCGGAACTTATCTCTTATCAATGAATTCCAAAAATATCATTTCGTGTGATTAATTTTAATGATACATTATGAGGCCATGCTACCAGTGTAGTATGGTATCTAAATATTTCCTGATATTATTCATACTTTACAATCGGAAAAGGTGATGAATTACCTTGCGTTGGCCCAACGGGAACATTGAAGATCCTGTGGAACTGGATTAAAATGCTGTCAAAATGCATTTGTTTGGGACAGTGCCATTTACACCAAATGCTCCTTTCTTGCTTTTTTAACCATTTGAATAAATCCTTTTAAGTCCATCCTTGCGTATGTTTATTAAAGTAAAGCATACGCCATAGTGGACATTAGATAGGATCACGGCCTAAAGTGGTGGGGGGAGGGGGGGAAGTTGATGCGGTCACCCCCAGTTTTGTAGCATATTCGAAGACAATTTCCGAACACCAAAACTTTTTTTCGTGCACCATGTCCGGAAGCGAAAGTGATTGTTAGAATTTTAAAACAGTAGGCTCTCAAATTGTTCTAGCAAAAACACAGACACTTTGCATAACGCAGAAAATGCCGTAGTGCAAACAACGAGTATGTATACAAAGATACCGTTACAAATTTACAGGTAAACAGGTTTTGTGTTCTAAATGCCTTACAAATTAATTTCGTAGATGTGAATAACGATGTGCATGTGGTTTCGATCGGACAGCATGACAACACAGCAAAAACTATGTTATTTGGTGGTATGTAGGGTGACCTATTGACTTTTTAAAATCTCTGTAACTTTTTTGTTTATGAATATAAGTAAATGTCTTTATAATGGTTATCAGAAATGGGCGAAATAAAAAAATTCAAAATCAAATTTGACGTCGGAGTCAAAAATTACCAATGCACGAAATATAGCCCCTGATCAACCACGAACAACGATATTCGTTTCTTTTCGATCGGACTTCAAATGATGATACAGCACAATAAATTGTATTTCGGGGGTCGTAGGGTGCACGAAAAAAAGGTTTGGTGTGCTGAAATTGTCTTCGAATATGCTACAAAACTGGGGGGTGACCGCATGAACTTCTTTTCGTGACCCTATCTAGTGGACATCAATTCGGGGTTTTGTAAAATACGGCCTATAAATGTATTTCGATATTCGAGAGCTAGAGTGAAACGAATGATTCATTTTTCGCCACTTATTAACATAAGAACAAAATAGATTTCGCCTGTCCTAGAATTGAGTGTTCATTTTTATACCCTCCATCATAGGATATGGGTATATTAACTTTGTCATTCCGTTTGTAACACATAGAAATATTGCTCTAAGACCCCATAAAGTATATATATTCTGGGTCGTGGTGAAATTCTGAGTCGATCTAAGCATGTCCGTCCGTCCGTCCGTCTGTTGAAATCACGCTAACTTCCGAACAAAACAAGCTATCGACTTGAAACTTGGCACAAGTAGTTGTTATCGATGTAGGTCAGACGGTATTGAAAATGGGCCATATCGGTCCACTTTTACGTATAGCCCCCATATAAAGGGACCATCAGATTTGGCTTGTGGAGCCTCTAACAGACTCATATTTCACCCGATCCGGCTGAAATTTGGTGTATGGTGTTTGTATATGGTCTCTAACAACCATGCAAAAATTGGTCCACATCGGTCCATAATTATATATAGACCCCATATAAACCGACCTCCAGATTTGGCTTGCGAAGCCTCAAAGAGAAGCAAATTGCATCCGATCCGGCTGAAATTTGGTACATGGTATTGGTATATGGTCTCTAACAACCGTGCAAAAATTGGTCCACATCGGTTCATAATTATATATAGGCCCCATATAAACCGATCCCCAGATTTGGCTTGCGAAGTCTCCAAGAGAAGCAAATTTCATCCAATCCGGTTGTAATTTAGAACATGGTGTTAGTATATGATCTTTAACAACCGTGGCAGAATTGGTCCATATCGGTCCATAATTATATATAGCCCCCATATAAAACGTTCTCCAGATTTGACCTCCGGAGCCTCTTGGAAGAGCAAAATTCATCCGATACGGTTCAAATTAGGAACGTGGTGTTAGTATATGGTCGCTAACAACCATACCAAAATTGGTCCAATCACACAAATTGGTCCATATCGGTTAATAATCATGGTTGCCACTAGAGCCAAAAATAATCTACATAAATTTTATTTCTAGAGAAAATTTTGTTAAAATTTTATTCGGTTCATAATAAAATTTTCATCATTGTCAAAATTTTATTTCTATAGAAAATTTTGTCAAAATTTTATTTCTATAGAAAATTTTGTCAAAATTTTATTTCTATAGAAAATTTTGTTAAAATTTTATTCGGTTCATAATCATAGTTGCCACTCGAGCCAAAAATAATCTACCAAGATTTTATTTCTATAGAAAATTTTGTCAAAAGTTTATTTCTATAGAAAATTTTGTTAAAATTTTATTTCTGTATAAATTTTTGTCAAAATTTTCTTTCTATAGAAAATTTTGTCAAAATTTTTATTTCTATAGAAAATTTTGTGAAAATTTTGTTTCTATAGAAAATTTTTTTTAAATTTTATTTCTGTAGAAAATTTTGTAAAAATTTTATGTCTACTTTGTCAAACTGAATTATATACGTATTGAATCGATCTTTTTTGATTTAATATATACCACGTATGGACTTACATACAATTTAGAAGATGTTGTTAGGAGGTTTTAAGATACCTTGCGATCGGCAAGCGTTACCGCAACTTAAGTAATTCGATTCTGGATGGCAGTGTTTAGAAGAAGTTTCTACGTAATCCATGATGGAGGGTACATAAGCTTCGGCCTGGCCGAACTTACGGCCGTATATACTTGTTGTCACTCATTTCATTGGCGTTTTTTGCTATAGACTTTTTCAGTTTTTGTGAAATAGGTATATTTGGAAGTTTTAAGATATATACGAATTCCATCAGCTAATATGGTATAGTGTAAATATTTAGAAACTAAACCATTAAACCATTTATATTCTCATAAGCCTTTTAGTCGGTCTTGAGGCTTACATTTCAAGGAGATTAAAAATTCTTTATATTATAGTGGAGCAAATGCTGTCATATTTATAAGTTTTACTTTTTTCCGTTTATTTAGCATTTTATTCCGATATCAGTGAATGTTTCGCCGAAATGCCACAAAACTTTGTATTTGGTACAGTACGAGGGGAACTAATAAGATCAATGAGACAGGATGTTGAGATGGTAAGTAAGAGTATCGTTGGTGTAAATTTGTTTTGATAAATTTCTATAACCACAAAATATCTAACAATAAATAAATATTATATTTATCGCATAAGCTACAGATGCATATAATCGCCAAATATGTATACTAGGTAATGTGATAATAATTAGGCATATCGGGTCTTGTACGCCAATATTTTTTTTTCGTATTAAGGAATATTTGTTTGTCCTTTTTAAAGTAGTCCTAATAATAAGTTAATTAATTAATTTATTATTAAAATAACTCCCTAAACACCTTAGCGATACGGAATTGCTTGAAATATACATTTTCGTAATTAAAATAAATTCTCTACTGCATGTATATTTAATTAAAATAACTAATTCCTTAAAAATTAAACACTTTAAGAGCAAATATTTAACAATGGGAAAAATCTATAAGCTCCATAGTAAGCCAAAGTATTTGGCCACAAAAGCAACTTCTCTTGTCAACAGCCACTTTCGACACGCCTGGATTGATTTTCCATTAACATATTTTTGCCTCTGCTTTTTAATTTTAAATATTGCTAATGTTTCTTTCCACCCCATATCCACCCACCCAACCAGTCAGTCAGTCATCCAGTCCTCTACTGAGTCCTTGGTTCCTAATGGCAATTTTGTGGGAGGCAATTTTCAATTAATCACAAAATCATCAATTTGTATGCCCCATAGCTCTTCCACCCCTAAAGGCAATGACAAAAAAGGGTTTTGCTTCAATACCTTCGTTTGGATAGGGTGGATGGGGAAGAGGGCCTCTGAGATGATCACATCAGCACAAAGGGAAGAAGCACAACACAGCTCCATCAACATTGTAATGAAGTGTAGAAATATTGTAATTAATTCTTTTTCCCCTCTGCATTGAAACGAAGGCGATGAATGGCACGCGCATTATTAACCATCTATCAAATTGCCTCGGGGGCATTTCATTTTTCCACTTGAGGGAATATTTTGGCCCGGCTCAATAAGGCCATCATAGGGTATCAAACATTTAAAGTGGTCCAAGTGCTGAGATTGCAAATGGGCACAAATATTTCTACCCCACCTGCCAAACCAGAGAGGGGATGGTGTTTAGTTTTCTGTTGGCATCAGTCATCGGTTGTCTTGAGAGAATTGTTTAAAGTACATTTTTCTTAATCTTGTTTCGCATCTGTGAAATGTTTTAGGTTTGCTTTTCATCAATGTTCTTGTTCCTAATTAGAGAGGTTTATGTCATGGTTTCTTATATCTATGGACAGTTAAAATAATGTGAAATTTCTTGGTCATTTTATGAATTATCTCAGTTTAAGAATATGTATCAAAAGATTTTGCCCTCTGGCCATTTTATCTGAAAATGTTCATTTTCTTTAATTTTTTCTTATGTTCATTTTAGATTTATAAACGAGCAATTGAATTTCAATTTCGTGAACCAAAATTAATAGAAGGCAAACACATGGAGAGTTATGAATCACAAACACCTACGGAAGTTGGGGCAGATGCAACCGAGGTAAAGGATACAGCTCCTGGTCTCTTAGAATTGGCGAAACCATCGGAATTTCGATTGAAAGCACTTAAACAAAAGAGGTAAGTAAACATACTGAAAAGGATATTCTATTGAAATTTTTGGTTCAAACGGAAAATTAGACAATTCTGCATTAAGGCAACATTGAGTGCGTATCTTATGGATGTCATAATTTCTGAGACATCTTATGTTTTATGTTGTACATTGAGTGCGTATCGTAGCCCGGATGTCATAATTTCTGAGACATCTTATGTTTTATGTTGTAACCATTCAGGCTATTTTTTATGAAACGCCATTCAGACTCGACTGTAAAACGAGAAGAACCTTGTCATTGAGCTTTACATGGAATTGAACAACAATCAATAATCAGAGAGAAGTTCATCACCAATGTTATCACAAAAGACAGAGTAGTCTATGTGAGCTAATCCTATGTAAGACTATGCTCGTCTTAGAATTTCCCAGTGACTCATTAAAATGCGACAAGCATAATTATAAACCGATATGGACCTATGTATGTCCCAGCAAAAAAAGCGTCTCCGAAAAGTAGTGAAAATGTTCTTTTTGGATCCGGAAGTGGTGCAAATTTGGCTCAGAAGCAACGAATTTAACATGGGCTTTTCATAGGACGGGTGTCCACCATTTCAACAGCCGTTGCACTGAATTTGAATCAGTTTTTAGGGTGTGATGTGAATTCAGTGTTTTGGATGTTAATAAAAAAAAAATTTTGTGATATTTTGCTAAATAAATAATTTTTATAAATTTTTATGATTTTTAATGCATTCTAACGTTTGACATCAACTAATTTCAAAAATTCACAATGTTTCTAGAATGGATTTAGAATTTTTATCAACAAAACTTGAATAATTGGTTCCATTTTATTAATTCTTACTCTGTTTTTAATCTATTTGAAACAAAAAAATATGAAAAAAGCGATTTATAAAAAAATATAATTAAAAGAACTTCTTTTGTGGTTAAAATAGACAACATCTTTGGGAGGACATTTTTGGAAGTGCTTTTAAAGTTATGTCTTTAGAAGAACTTCGAAATTTTTTGCTAGGGTATGGTATGTGTGGAGGCCACCTCACACAAATATCTACGGATGAAATTTGATCTTCAAAGGAGCCTCTTTGAAGAAATCAATTCTAGGAATCGGTTTTTAGGTATATCCCCCATATACCTAAAAAACAACATCTAACCAACATAAACAGCAACTATTTTCTGCTAAGTTTCAAGTCGATAATTTGATTTGTTCGAGAGTAAGTGTAATTTCAACAAACGGACGGACATCGCTACATCAACTACGAATTTCAGCACGACCCAGAATATATATAATTTATGGGATCTGGACCCAATGTTTCGATACATTACAAACGGTATGACAAATTTAGTATAACACCCATCTTATGCTGGAACATAAAATACCAAATATATGAGCTGCAAAATTATCCCTTTATCAGGTTCCCGATGTATCAGGCTCACTTAGACTATTCAGTCCATTGTGATACCACATTGGTGAACTTCTCTCTTATCACTGAGTGCTGCCCGATTCCATGTTAAGCTCAATGACAAGGGACCTCCTTTTTATAGCCGAGTCCGAACGGCGTTCCACATTGCAGTGAAACCACTTAGAGAAGCTTTGAAATCCTCAGAAATGTCACCAGCATTACTGAGGTGGGATAATCTACCGCTGAAAAACTTTTTGGTGTTCGGTCGTAGCAGGAATCGAACCCACGACCTTGTGTATGCAAGGCGGGCATGCTAACCATTGCACCACGATTGCTCCCCATTTATGGTAACCCATTATGGATATGCTTGGGACTGGTCCGAATGCACTTGTTAAGCAGTTTTTCACCCTAACTCCGTAATCAGTTCTTGCTGGGTATATTCTTAACCAGGGGATGTCCCGTTTGTGGTATTTGCTACAGCCTTTAATAATGAAGCTATCGTTTTGACATTTAACACAGATTCGTATTTGCAAGCAAATTTCAACAAACTTATATGCTTAAATAAAAATGCCTCGGCTTTCCACGACCAAAAAATTTATAGATGCAGAAGTATTACGAAAAAAGGAGATTTAGAAAAACTATGCGATCTGGAAAACTAAAAAAATGGATGCGATTTTGTAACATCGTGTTATGCAAAAGAAGCTAGCTTTCTCATAACCGATAAGCTTTTTAGACCATTGTGCGTTAGTGCTAAACGAATATGGTTCATGTGTGCGTGTTTTCCCTCCTTTTTTCGTTTTTGTGTACGCATTTCTGCGTCGTTCCTTATGTTACCAGCTTTATTGCGAAATATGCTTTGTTGTACACCCTCATGCCTTCTCACTTCAGTGCGCTTTGTTTATCAATATTTAACTCGATTCCACTTTTTTCAGATTTATCTTTGTACCCAACATACAATTTTGCCTCAATAAAATTGGAAATTCTCTTTTATATGAGATATTTTTTATGTATAGGAATATAAGATAAATCCTCGAATTAGTGAAGTTTACGTTATGCATGTGAAGATTGATACGTATCGTATCGAAATAATACGTATATATTAACCCCCTAATGCCCAAGCTTCATTTAATAGGGAAGCTTTTAGTAAAACACACCTTAAAACAACAAAAATGGGCAAAATAAAAAGAAAACTTTTGAAACTATTCAAGAGGCTTTGCAGCATATGCTGAATTTTACGGTATACATATTTCTTGCTTAGTTCTCTTGCTTTTGTGTCGTTTACATTGAAAATTTAATCAGCTGGCAAAAAAATTGGGATATTGGAGGGTTAATATAGGACATATCCTATATTATGATATATAAAGCGGTCTTGAAATTGGCATTTATAAGCATTTATATTAGAAGGGCCAAATTAGCTTCTTTGTGGTGATCATATAATATTTCAACCATTGCAACCATTGTCGCCCAATGAGTGGTTATAAACAAACATAGCTGTCATTTGATACATTATGATCGGAATGAAAAAAGTTTCCAATTACAATCTTATATGTTATAGTCATCGATAAACATGATTTTCTCTCACATGATCACAATCTAAACTATTATGATATTTAAGAAAAAAAGTCACCAAGGTTGAAATGTTATGATCTTTATGAAAAACTTAAAAGTTACACAATTTAAGTACAAGTTAAAAGGTCAGGGTATAATAACTTTATTGATGTTCGACCCCCTAAAATATATACAGATCGACTCAGAATCACCTCTTGAGTCGATCTAGCGCTTTGTCCATTTATTTAGTCTTCGCAAGATTCCGGTCGCAATTATTAACCGATTTTGATGAAATTTGTTACAGGGTGGTTTTTGGGCACAAGGACGTTTTTTAAAAATTACCGAACAAATTTAAATTTGGAAGAAATCGGATCACATTTATATATAGCTCACATATATATGTATCGTCCGATTCCGAAAAATGGGGTCACGTTGCACTTTTTTACTAACCGATTTAGCACAAAGTAATACTTTTCATCACCTTTCAAGTCTGCAAAATTTTATCGAAATCGGTTCAGATTTAGATATAGCTGTCATATAAATGTATCGCGCGATTTTACCAAATTCGACCCTATGTATGCAAGGCGCCACGGTGGCTGCATATATACTTGATTTTTAGTTAATTATTGGAATGAAGTTTTTATACCCTCCATCATAGGATGGGGGTATATTAACTTTGTCATTCCGTTTGTAACACATCGAAATATTGCTCTAAGACCCCATAAAGTATATATATTCTGGGTCGTGGTGAAATTCTGAGTCGATCTAAGCATGTCCGTCCGTCTGTTGAAATCACGCTAACTTCCGAACAAAACAAGCTATCGACTTGAAACTTGGCACAAGTAGTTGTTATCGATGTAGGTCGAAAGGTATTGAAAACGGGCCATATCGGTCCACTTTTACGTATAGCCCCCATATAAAGTGACCCTCAGATTTGGCTTGTGGAGCCTCTAACAGAAGCATATTTCATCCGATCCGGCTGAAATTTGGTACATGGTGTTGGTATATCGTCCCTAACAACCATGCAAAAATTGGTCCATATCGGTCTATAATTATATATAGCCCCCATATAAAGGGACCCTCAGATTTGGCTTGTGGAGCCTCTAACATAGGCATATTTCATCCGATCCGGCTGAAATTTGGTACATGGTGTTGGTATATCGTCCCTAATAACCATGCAAAAATTGGTCCATATCGGTCCATAATTATATATAGGCCCCATATAAACCGATCCCCAGATTTGGCTTGTGGAGCCTCTAAGAGAAGCATATTTAATCCGATCCGGCTGAAATTTGGTACATGGTGTTAGTATATGGTCTCTAACAATCATGCAAAAATTGGTCCACATCGGTCCATAATTATATATAGCCCCCATATAAACCGATCTCCAGATTTGGCTTGCGAAGCCTCAAAGAGAAGCAAATTGCATCCGATCCGACTGAAATTTGGTACATGGTATTGGTATATGGTCTCTAGCAACCGTGCAAAAATTGGTCCACATCGGTCCATAATTATATATAGCGCACATATAAACCGATCCACAGATTTGTGTTGCGGAGCCTCTAAGAGAAGCAAATTTCATCCCATCCGGCTGAAATTTGGTACATGGTATTGGTATATGGTCTCTAGCAACCGTGCAAAAATTAGGCCATATCGGTCCATAATTATATATAGCCCCCATATAAAACGTTCTCCAGATTTGACCTCAGGAGCCTCTTGGAGGAGCAAAATTCATCCGATCCGGTTCAAATTAGGAACGTGGTGTTAGTATATGGTCGCTAACAACCATACCAAAATTGGTCCAATCACACAAAAATTGGTCCATATCGGTTCATAATCATGGTTGCCACTAGAGCCAAAAATAATCTACCAAAATTTTATTTCTATAGAAAATTTTGTCAAAATTTTATTTCTAGAGAAAATTTTGTTAAAATTTTATTCGGTTCATAATAAAATTTTCATCATTGTCAAAATTTTATTTCTATAGAAAATTTTGTTCAAATTTTATTCGGTTCATAATCATGGTTGCCACTCGAGCCAAAAATAATCTACGAAGATTTTATTTCTATAGAAAATTTTGTCAAAAGTTTATTTCTATAGAAAATTTTGTTAAAATTTTATTTCTGTAGAAATTTTTGTCAAAATTTTCTTTCTATAGAAAATTTTGTGAAAATTTTTATTTCTATAGAAAATTTTGTGAAAATTTTATTTCTATAGAAAATTTTGTTAAAATTTTATTTCTGTAGAAAATTTTGTCAAAATTTTATGTCTACTTTGTCAAACTGAATTATATACGTATTGGATCGATCTTTTTTGATTTAATATATACCACGTATGGACTTACATACAATTTAGAAGATGGTGTTAGGAGGTTTTAAGACACAATCCATGATGGAGGGTACATAAGCTTCGGCCTGACCGAACTTACGGCCGTATATACTTGTTTTTTTATGAAATATGCAAATGCCGTATTTTATGACAACATTTGTTAGTGAATATAATTTTAAATTTAGCTGAATTATAATGCCACAAAAATAATTACAATGTCTTCACTATATAACTCCGCTTTACGAGAATGTATCCGAAAAAAATTTATCTCAATTAAAAAAAATTAAAAAATAATAACAAAGTCTTCTTATAACATTTCGGCTTGGTTTGGATAATTTATACTCAAATAAACCCATTTCATATTAATATTGCATATTGAAAACTGATTTTAATTTAAAACGAAAAAGTTTACTAGTCTCATGTAACCCAAATCCTATAGTCGCCTTTGTTTCATTCCGATCCACAACAATCTTTGGTCGGTTCCCTTCGTTTCGTATAATGTACAAAATTACAATAAACCATCTGATAACAGAGGAAAGTTGCCATTCGGTTATGCTATCATCGTAGTTTTCTTTTTTTCTTTTATTTTAATTCTTTGGTCATTCTTCTTGTAGTTTTTTGTTGGTCTTTAGCGTTTTTTAATCGGATTTTTTCCGTTACTCTTTGGCAATTAAATTTGCTGTTGGTATTCACTGACCGTTTTTTGGTAAAATATTTTGCAAAACAAAAATTTCTTTGTACTTTTTAAGTTGTAGTACGCCTTTACTCTGATATAAAAATCAAACAAAGATGTGAATGAATTCACGAATGAATGCGCCAACGAATAGCAATTTTAATCGTTTTTTAGTTTTGAACTCGAACTAGAGCTGAAGGCACATGTTTGTGATTGTTCTATGTCAAAATTATAAAAATTTAAGCAACATTTCAATTTTTTTAAATTCGAACAAGACAAGATTACAAGTATCGAGATCTTTATGAGTACAATACCATGGAGGGAATAAAGGAAAAAGCCTGTGCCAAATTTTGAGAAGATAGAGTGCATTTACACATTGAGATGCAGAAGGAAATAAACAAATGAGCAGTGATAAATCGACCCGAAATTGCGTTGTATGCGACAGCTCTCAGATTTTTTTTTCTGACCTATTGTTCCAAATCATAATGCCCTGCAAAAATTCCACACATGTAACAAGGAATGATCTTTGAGAATTAACTTTTTATAAGAACTACCGGAAATCTTGGAAATTTTCGAACATCAGAAATTTGTACCATAAACATATTTTTATTAAAACTGAAAACCCCCTTCCACTATATGATGGGGGTATACTAACTTTGTCAGTCCGTTTGTAACACATGGGGTCTCAGGCCCCATAACTTATATATATATATTGGCACGGAGCGAGATTCTTAGTCAATTAAGAGATGCCCGTCCGTCTGTTGAAATCACGCAAACTTCCGAGCGAAACAATATATTGACTTTGAAACAAAAAGTAGCTGTTATAGCCCCTAAATTAACCGACTACCAGATTTGACTTGCTGATCTCCTTGGGAGAGAACATTTCAGTACCGGATAGGTTGAAATTTGGTACGCGATGTTAGTAAATGCAGTCTAATAACCAGGCAAAAATTGTTCAATATGGGTCCATAATTATATATGTATAGCCCCCAAATTAAACCGATGCCCACATTTGACCTCGGAGACCTCTTGCAGGAGTAAATTTAAATCGGACAGATTAAAATTTGGCCCTCTAATTACGACGCGAAAGTTATTTATAGACTCCTCTAAAGAGTCTTATGTGGCAATTACAAATATTTTTCTAACAAAATATTTTTTTTTATGTTTTACATCTTTTTTATTATGTTATTTTCGGCATATATTCTAGTATAAATATATTTCATCAATTAAACATAAAAAAAAATTAAAAATGATCGAAAATTTGCAAAACCTTCTTCCATGGGTGAAAGAGTCAAATGTCACAGATTCAAATCCCAGCGGGGATGAAATTTAATATTTTTATACCATCCACCATAGGATGGGAGTATATTAACATTGTCATTCCGTTTGTAACACATCGAAATATTGTTCTAAGATCCCATAAAGTATATATATTCTGGGTCGTGGTGCAGTTCTGAGGCGATCTGAGCATGTGCGTCCGTCCGTCCGTCTGTTGAAATCACGCTAAATTCCGAACGAAACAAGCTATCGACTTGAAACTTGGCACAAGTAGTTGTTATTGATGTAGGTCGGATGGTATTGCAAATGGACCATATCGGTTCACTTTTACGAATAGCCCCCATATAAACGGACCCCCTAAGAGAAGCAAATTTCATCCGATTCGGCTGAAATTTGGTACGTGGTGTAAGTATATGGTATCTAACAACTATGCAAAAATTGGTCCACATCGGTCAATATTTATATATAGCCCCGATATAAACCGATCCCCCGATTTGGCTTGCGGAGCCTCTAAGAGAAGCGAATTTCATCCGATCCGGCTGAAATTTAGTACATGGTGTTAGTATATGGTCTCTAATGACCATGCAAAAATTGGTCAACATCGGTCTATAAGTCAGTTGAAATTTGGTACATTGTGCTAGTATATGGCCGTTAACAACTATACCTAACTAGGTCCATATCAGTCTATAGTTATATATAGCCCTCAGATGAATCGATCCCCAATCACACAAAAATTGGTACATATCAAGTTCATAATTGTATATAGCCCCCATATAAGCGACCCCCATATTTCAATTCTGGCTCTCTACGTACCGTGCAAAAGTCCATATTTGTTGACTTACCTATACATACCTTTTTTGTCTAATATATATATCACGTATGGACTAACTCACAATTTAGAAAACGATGTTAAGAAGTTTTAAGATACCACAACCCAATTAATTCGATCGTAGAAGTTTCTACACAATCCATGGTGGAGGGTACATAAGATTCGGCCTGGTCGAACTTACGGCCGTATATACTTGTTTATTTTTTTTTAATAACAACTTTTCATTTAAAATAGCCTAATTGTTTATTTTCTAAAAGGACTGCATAGAAAGTGGAAAAATCAATGGGGGATTCCGGGATGCGCTTTAAAAGAAATGGGATCTTAGTGATAATTTTGCGGATTATCTTATAGTAAAGTCAATGTTGCAATACTAAAGTTTAGAAATTCAAATAAGCATGACATAAATTCCACTTTTCAATAAAGGACTCTCAATATATTAAATAGCCAACCTCAATCTCCAACTAGAGCATTTAAATTGTGTCAAGAAAGAATGTTCAAAATATAAAAAAAACAATATTTTGTGAACTTTCTTAAAGGTTACATATTAAATATTTTTTTTTCTTTGGTGAACTTTTGGCAAAAAAATTTTGAGGGTATGGAAATAATTGTTGTTTTTTTTTCTATTTGTCCTTTGGTGATTTCGTTACGCTTATCAGCAGGAGCTTTTATTACTTTTGTGTTAATTTGCTGTTGATTCAGCTAGTCCGTGTACATTTTTTCGTACTTGTCTCTATGTCTTTTTTTTTGCGGGGAGTTTGGTGTAATTTTGTATTCGCCACTTTTAATTTATATCCCAATGGGTTGGCTGTTGGCTACACAAATCCTCCATTTCACTTCGGGACAGACGTCGTTAAGCAGTATCCCAACGTTTCTTTTTTACGATTTGTGGCCTTTTTCGTAGGATGAAAATTTTTGTTTTTTACCCTGATACTTGGCACTTTCAGCTGTTGAAATGGCCAGACGGTGGAGGAGTAGAATTGTTTAATCCGTGTCGCTGTGTTCCGTTTGTCTGTCAACAAATAAACCCTTTTTTCCCTTCGCTGATTTAACAATAATTATTATTGGATTGTTTCATGAAAATTGTTTTTAACAAAAAAAAAAAAAACACCAACAACAAATGCTACTTCCAAATGTTGCCATGAACCATTAAAAGGAAAATGGAGAAATTAGCTGAAAAACGAGCTCTAGAAGCTAAAACTAAGGCTCTAAGGGCAACAGCAAATCAAGGTGAAGATCCGGCCAATGCTGTTATGGGAGGAGCTACAGTGACCGATGCCAATGACGATGAAGACGAAGAGGATATACAGGATAGTCAAAAAGAAAATGATAGAACTTCGTTAAGTTCGTCTGATGGAGATATGGGTGAGTCCAATAATATGATAAACATTTTGTGTTGTTTCTTTTTTTTCTTAAATCTTACGACCAGCAGGAGGTAAGATAATTAAAATCATAAAAGTCTTGAGCAACTGGCAGACAGTGGTCAGAAAATTAATACACTTACAAATATTATATATTCACACAAAACTGATTGACCGATGTCTTTTTATTAGTAGTTAACCGAATATGTCATGTATATGTCCAAAAGTTGGGATTTTCAACCAACATGGCATGCGTACTAATTATGTACCAATATTGAGAGATAGATATAATTTTGTGTGCTTAAACCTAAATACCGACATCACTGAATTTCATATAAAGTGGGCTATCGGGCTAGTTAGTAAAAATGGGATATATTTAAATCTCAAGCCATTTTTATGCAATTTTACGAAAGTGTGTTTTTGGTTTATCGGGAGATACATTAAAGGTAGAGGTGAATTTGAGACATTTTTCCGACCTAACAGTAGCTATTTTACAAACAGTCAACTAGATCTCGCCGAGATAGGTGGTGAATTGTGGGTTTTTTGTCAATATTTGGCCAAATCGGGCGATAAGCCGGAGGCAAAACTTAATTCTAACCGATTCTTTGAAACAGAAAACAAATTTGTTGTGCCAGCCAAGTTTTTTTGTTTATCCGAATTATTCGGTCGCATCTACTATCAAAATATACGGAATAAATTTTAGATTTTATCTTATTTAATTTTATTACAAATTAATATTTTTTATTGATCATTATATTGATCACTAATGAAAAACACCGGAATGCGTATATCCAAACACACTCAACATCTGCATTTGTGGTTCTTGGTGGACAGTTCTCAAAATATCTCCCTCTTCATTCGTCATTTGATTGGGAGTCGCTGAAGCAAAACAAATATATTGAAAATACCAACTGTGTCATTCCACCGCCACATTATAGTCATCGGAAGCATAATAAATGAATAATAAATGATCTTGGTCCATTGCCGCCTATACTCACTTTCACAACCACGTGATCGATATCATGGTTCGTAACATTTTTCTTATGCCTTCGAACCAGGCGATTTTTTCTCGTATCTTGATAGATTTTGAGTTCGATGACGAGATAGATAAGCCATTTATTTTTTTTTTTTTTGTTTATTTATTGTTTCTTTATAACGTTATAAATTTACAAATTTCATAGTATGGCCTCAGCGCCTTAAGGCATTGTAGAGGCTCGTTGGCAACATATAATATAATCTTAGATTTTTAAATTTTCATTCAATACATTAACTTAAAAAAAAAACTCGAGGTTAGAACTAAAATTATATTAGGAGTTCATCGATGTTTGTTTTCAAAAATTCCTTTATTCTCACTTTAAAAACAGAGATACTTGAAACAGACTTGATTTCACTGGGCAAACTATTAAATCTTAAACTGCCAGAATATTCAATTCTTTGTTTAGTTGTTTCACTTCTGCATAAAACCACATTTAGCATATTATTATTACGAGTGTTTATGTTGTGACTATTGGACAAGAACGAAATTGTATGATGTCCTATTTTATGCAAACATTTGTATACATATAACAATAGTTGAAGGTTATAAGTTCCGTGAATTGGTAAAATAAGAGGGAAAACATCTTTATACAGGGCAAGCGTAGGGTATCCTATAGGCAAATTTGCCACTGCTTTTAATGCCTTATTCTGCATTCTTTGCAGAGTCCTTAACTCCGCACTCTTCCTGTGCGCATAAATTATAGCCAAATAGTTACAATGGCTTTGAATCAGAGCCTGGTAAATCAAAAGTTTAGTCCTTTGGTCAAATCTATTCCTAAATTTTCGCAAAATTCCTACAGCTGGGGCAATTTTTGATTTCACATATCGTATATGTTGATCATTTACCTTTTACAACCTCCGAAGGATGTCACATCTTGATATATTTCATAAAATTGTATGAAAAATTGGGGAAGAAGGTAAATGATGAGTGGTATTAATATAATTTTATGTGTAACTTACTTACTTAAGAATGGAGCTACCGGATTAAAAAAACGGTTAGATATAAATTGAAGAAATCCTTGTTGGGCTTAATAATTTTTTTTAATTGAACTATTTATTTTTGAAACAAAAATATCTTGTTTGTTGTAATATATATGTAGTCCATAGCAACAAGTTTCCTTTATAACTATCAAATCGGTTATCTCAACAGGGTGGAATAAATTGAAAAGGTTGCTTACTTCTATATATAAATAACGACCAATATTTGGTCGTGTGTACCAACCCAGCAAAAAAAGCGTCGCCAAAAAAGGAATGAAAATGTTCTTTTTGGATCCGGAAGTGGTGCAAAATTGACGCAGAAGCGGCGAATTTAACATGGGCTTGTCATAGGACGGAAGTCCTTTATTTCAACAGCCGTTCCACTGAATTTGCATCACTTCTTTAGTGTGATCGGAATTCAATGTTTTGGATGTAAATTAAAATATTCTGTGATATTTTGTCAAATAAATAATTTTTATAAATTTTTATAATTTTTAATGGATTATAACGCTTGTCGGAAACGTTTGACCTCAAATATTTTCAAAAATTCACGATTCTTTCAGATTGCATTTATCATTTTTTTCGACAAAATTTAAATGATTTGTACCATTTTATGAATTCTTTCTCTATTTTTTAACTTATTTGAAACAAAACAAGTTAAAATTACCCATTAAAAGTATGAAAAAACCAAGTTATAAAAAATTGACTTAAAAGAACTTCCTGGGTAGTTAAAATAAAGAACATCATTGGGAGCGCATCTTCTGGAAGTGCTTTTGAAGTTGTGCCTTTGGAAAAACTTCCAATTTTTTTTGCTGGGAACTTTTGGTCACAACGCTATTATGTTTGTTATTTAAACCATAAAATAATAGAAATAACCAATAATTATTCAACACAATTAAAAATTGAGAGTCGCCACTATCTACTTGAATTCCAACCAATCATTTCTCTGGATGTATTTATATGAGTATATTGGGAGCCACCGTGGTGCAGTGGTTATCATGCCCGCATTACATACGCAAGGTCGTGGGTTCGATTTATCTAATGCTGGCGACATTTATGAGTGTTTCAAAGTTTCTGTAAGTGGTTTCACTGCAATGTGGAACGCCGTTCGGACGCGGCTATAAAAATCAGGAGCTTAATTGTCATTGAGCTTAACATGGAATCGGGCAGCACACAGTGATAAGAGAAAAATTCACCACCGTGGTATCACAATTGACTGAATAGTCTAAGTGAGCCTGATACATCGGGCTGCCACCTAACCTATATGAGTATATTTATTCAAATTTTGTATATGGCTAGGGTGACTCAGGGGCCGGTCCTAAGCAATATTGTCAAAGACACTATGTGTGTAACTCGTCTCTATCTGGGTGTTTCAAACAAATGCTTTAACTGAAAATACCCTGCTTCATAGAATGGTTCAGGGTACACAAAATTTACCTTTTTATGGGAAAAATTAATTACATCGTGGGAAAATTTAACTAAATTTTATCCTATTCTTTGATATTTCCATTGTTTGATATTTCAATAAATAACTGACCTTGAGTGGACTAACCACCATTTATCAAATTCTTCTTTTTAATAAAACCAAACATGAACTGAATGTACACATTACATATTATCCACGCTGTAGTTCATTCTTACTATTTTTATTTATTGAAGGACATTTCCATATAGCTCCGTTAAGTTTTAACAACTAATTAAGAGAAAGATATATTTTCACTTGTTATCTTTGACCGAAATTAATTTTTTTGCAATAAACATAAGTTAACTTCAATTTAACAACTGTTTTTTTTTCTGTGTAAAAAGCAAAACTGTTGCATATGGGGCATGGGAACTCCAAGAGTTATTGTTGAGAAGCATCTCCATCCAGCATCAACGTGTGACTATTTGCTAAGGTCTATGACTCGGTAGTTTAATTTTCCAAACATCTTCATTACTAAGTCATCGATTATCCAATAATGTTCCGACAGAATGTCCTCCTTTGAATGCTTACGGGATTAGTGTCACTTAACCACTCTTAGTTAGCCTTCCTCGTTAAGTGGTTGAGCTCTCTTAACAAACTTTGCTAAAAATACAATCGGAAATCTAATTATCTGAAGTAAAAACAAACAGTTTGTGGTCATTTAAAACGAGAATGAAAGGGAAAAGGTTAACAAAAAAAAAAAAGAGCAACACACCTTGCTGGGCAACACAAACACAGTCACATTCACACACATACAGACGAACACAAAATAACAAAGATCAAGAAAATTAGATTGCTTTAATAAAAACGGAAACGGAAGAGGAAATTTAGAATTGGCAAAAACCATAATTGCTATTAGGCATTCCACCTCCATTTCATTTGATTCTCTTTCCTTGGTCTCTTTTCACACTGCCCGCCACCTCAAATTGGATCAGCTGAACAACCGGATGTCAAACTTACCATTGGTGAGAGATGGGACAGATTGCTGAAGGAAACGCATGAGAAAATAGAAACGCGTCGCCTAGAAACGGAAAATTTCAAAGAAAAATTGCCACCTCATCAAGAGGCTTTATTTAATCAATTAAAGGATTTCGAACAGGAAGTGGACTGGACCCTCAACCATATTGAATGGGCATTCAATTTACCCACATCATATGCAGCCCCCGGCCAAGAAGAAGTACATTTCGAGGAATCCAAAGTACGCATACCCATCGATCCCAAAAAGATTAATCTGATACCCACGTATACGCAAGAACAACTGGAAGATGTGGTCGGTGGGTGGATGCGTTACATAGACAAGCTGATTAAGACGCTCAAAGAAAAGGTGACAATGCCATTACCACATTGGAGATCAAAGCCCAAACAAAAAGGTTTTTAATGCGCTGGTCATCCTTTTTCGTTTTCTTTTCTTTTGCTATCATTATAGCCCCTGGATGAATTCACTCCCATGGCCGAGTATCGCTTGTGGCATTTTCGCGAGATTGAATTGAATGGCATATTGGAGCAGTTGAAATCGGAATTTGTTGTTGCTGTATTGGGTAAGTTTATTGAAGCAAAGAAAAAAAAAGCGAAAAGGAATTATTATTATTTTTATTTGTCTATCTGTTTTTTTCCACCCATCCGAAGATTCGCTCAAGGCCAACGATTCAAAGATACTAAGCCGTTGGACGGAAACTGTCACTGGGGTGGAAGAAAAATTTCGTCTGGCCAAAGAAAATGCTGACTATATTGGCACCATAACCGATTACTTGGAGGTAATTTGACGCACACACACACACACACACCCTCACGCACTTGAAGATATGACCACTTGAGAGTGATATATGGAATTTTGTTTTTCTTTGCCATTTCATTTTTACTTCTGTTGTTTTTTTTTTTTTTTTTATTTTTAGAAAATTCGTTCCTATGACAGTTTTAGAATGGCAACACTACTCATACCCAATGTTATGGTGGGTCTGCGTCACATATGGACCATGTCAAGTTATTACTGCCATGACGATAAAATGCAGGCCTTGTTGTGCCAAATATCCAATGTCTTTACCGAGAAAGTTAAAAACATTGTGTGTTTTGAAAAAATATTTCGGTAAGTGAAATTCTTGGTCCATCAAATGCAGAGTTTTTTCTGTTGGTTCGTAATGTAAAAAATAATATTTTTAAAAATAAGGCATAAAAAACACAACAAAATAAAAACAAGTATATATAGTAGTAAGTTCGGCCGTGTCGAATCTTAAATACCCACCACCATGAATCAAACAGTTTCCTTTGAAAGCTCTTCGTCGTAGCGAGTTACTTGATAATATATAGAAGTTCAGGGGGTTTTATGACAGATATTCTCCTATGCAGATCAGTTAAACCATTACGCTTCCCGAAGATAAATTTAAAGATTCTACCTATGAAGACTAGACCAGATTCTGGATTCAAAAGACGCAATTTTGTTCAAGTTTTAGAGGAATCATAAACATATCGTGAAAATTATGAAATAACTCCTTGATTTGAAATCTTCAATCTGTAGATAACCATTATTCAAATGATTAGAAAACGTAAAATCTGGAAATTTTGCTTTCGGTTTAAAGCAATTTATATAAGTCGAAGGAGTTAAATTTGAGAGATCAATCTATATGGGTATAGCACCCAAAAACATGATATTCGCCAAATTAAGCACACCTAATTGTGCTTCTGAAAAACTTACAGAATCTGGATCCCAAATCAGAGGGTGTGTTTATAAGGGGGATATATCAAAATCTGTACCGGTACACAATATATTCATAACACCTATTTACGGTCCTAAAAACCTCTAGATTTCAAATATCAGGTAAATTCGATAAAAACTACGTTTTCTACAAGCCCAAGAAGTAAATTCAGGAGACCGATTTATATGGGGGCTATACCAAAACATGGACCGATGCACACTATTTTCTTAAAACCTACACCCAGAAAAAAGGGGCTCTAATGTCAACTGAATTTTATTTTAGTTCATGAAGATTATTTGATTTTAGTTAAATTTTGCACAATATGAGTAAATGTTCCTTATTTGAATAACTTTTTGCTAACTTTAATGACGTGAACTAAAAATAAGAAAAAACAAGTAAGGAAAGTCTAAAGTCGGGCGGGGCCGACTATATTATACACTGCACCACTTTGTAGATCTAATTTTTCATGGTAGCCTGATACCGATACCATATAACATCCGTCAAATGTGTTGGGGTCTATATATAAAGGTTTGTCCCAAATAAATACATTTAAATATCACTCGATCTGGACAGAATTTGATAGACTTCTACAAAATCTATAGACTCAAAATTTAAGTCGACTAATGCACTAGGGCGGAACACAATGTTAGTAAAAAATATGGGAAACATTTAAATCTGAAGCAATTTTAAGGAAACTTCGCAAAAGTTTATTTATGATTTATCGCTCGATATATATGGATTAGAAGTTTAGGAAAATTAGAGTCATTTTTACAACTTTCCGACTAAGCAGTGGCGATTTTACAAGGAAAATGTTGGTATTTTGACCATTTTTGTCAAAATCAGAAAAACATATATGGGAGTTATATCTAAATCTGAACCGATTTCGACCAAATTTGGCACGCATAGCTACAATGCTAATTCTACTCCCTGTGCAAAATTTCAACTAAATCCGAGCAAGAAATTGGCCTCTGTGGTCATATGAGTGTAAATCGGGCGAAAGATATATATGGGAGCTATATCTAATAATCTGAACCGATTTCAATCAAATTTTGCACACTTGACTATACGACTAAGTGTTATGTTTGTACAAAATTTCAAGCAAATCGGTATAAAACTCTGGCTGCTGGGTCCATATTAGTGCATATCGGGCGAAAGATATATATGGGAGCTATATCTGAATCTGAACCGATTTCTTCCAAAATCAATAGGATTCCATTCTGACCCAAATTAGGAACATGTGCCAAATTTGAAGGCGATAGGACTTAAATTGCGACCTAGACTTTGATCACAAAAATGGACCCACCCTGAGCATTATTACCAAAGACACCATGTGTCTATCTCGTCTCCTTTTGGGTGTTACAAATATATGCACTAACTTATGATACTCTGTTCCACAGTGTGGCGCAGGGTATAAAAAGTTGTATACAAATGTAGTGCACAATTTTACTACAAAATAAAATAGTTCATAATTTCCTAAAATGGCAGAAGTTTGCTTAAATTGAGTTCATAAGTTGAATTGAACTTCGTACAGCGCTAAAGACATTTTAAAATTTTTTAAATCCAAGTTTTTCTTTCAACATATGCAGTTTTCTTAAACAACAGAAAAAAACAATTATTTTTAAAAAATGTCTTCAGTTTGACAAAAAGTATTAACTTATTTATAACATGTTGCAATTAGAAATCTATTTTAGTTTCTAAAAAAAAAAAAATTCTAAAATAAACCTACATTTACTTCCACGGTGGGTTCACTTTTTTTGGGTGGATATCATGTAATATTTTTTCAAGAAAGTTTCCAATATAATGCCTAATTGCAAATTTCAAAGCTTTTAAAATTTTCAAAAAGTAATCAGAAAATCTATGAAGATTAAAAAAATTTAATAAAAAATATCTATTTTATAAGCTTTCGATGATCGATGTAATAATTTCTTTAAATAATATCCTCTATGCAATTTATATTTCCTTTTCGCAGTCACACCTCCAGGTACACATACGAGACAGCAACGAATTGTGCCAATCTATTGAAATGCTGGAAAACGGCCTACCTGATGAGCCGTAAATACATTGAAGATTCCGGAGCAGGTTCCAGATGGGAATTCGATCGTAATGCCCTCTTCAATGAAGTGGACCATATCAATCGAATAAGCCGTGACATTGCCTCTATTGGACGAGTTTTTATTCAATATGAAAATCTATTTGGCAATCGTCTCAAATGCCTTATCACTGATCCCACATTAATAGAAAATCTAATGCGCAAAGTCTATCGTTTGCTTGATGAGATGCTAACCAGTGTGGACTACGATATCTTTCGTCCGGGAAATTGGGAGAATTGGGAGCATACGTTGAGTACTTTTAACAAACGTTTAGCTGCTGTCGAATCAGAGGCCAAACAAGTTATTGAGAAAAGCATAACAATGTTGCGATCATCCGATCTAGGTTTGGAGTTGATAAAAGATATCAAGAACTTGGATACCAGACAAGCACTGACAGAATTTATTTCAACGAAACATGAAAATTTACTGAGATTTTTTGTATCCGAAATAAATACCGTAGAATCCGAATATATGGTAAGCCAATCCAATTAAAAAGAGTCGAGTGATATCAACTTAAAAATAATAATAAAAAAAATATTAATACACTCGATATCATTGGAGAATCAGAAACTGTCTGTATTAGGCTAATATTTAATTTTGTACGCAAAGTAGTTTAGTTAAGCCTTCCAACAAAGTGCTATCCATGTATATGCCAAGAGCAAGTCTTGACTGAAAATATTTTAGGTATCTAGCCATTTCGAAACTCATTTCATATGAATCTCATACCGAAATTAAAACTACGAAAAGTAAATAAATTTTTCATATGAATTACGCTACAAATAATGCTTTACGAAACTCTCGAAATTGAGGATGAAGATAAAAAAATACAGTATCGATTTTATTACATTTAAAAACAATATTTCATTTTGTAACACAGCAAATTTCATTCATCCATATACAAAGGAAGGAGTAGGTATCCCATCTACCCATACCACTAATAATTCTGTATGATATTATATATGTACGAGGGCAGATCAGAAACTTCTTAGCCTAGCATAGAAAGCGCGGTATAAACAGAAAAAACTTAAGTGTTTTGGAAACTTCCATCTCTGTTATGAACACATGTTAAATTTTGTTACGATCTGGCAACTCCTTCATGTAAAAACAGGTATTCAAAAAAGACGCATCCGCAATTTTTTTACAATGGAAAAATTAGTCATTAAATATTTACATCAAAAAGGTTTATCGGGATAAGAAATTCATAATGATACGGTGAATGAGGTGAAAGTGCTCCTTCATATGCAACAATAAAAAATTAGGTTGCTGAATTTACGTACAAGCATTGAAGATGAACCACGTAGTGGACGTCCACAAACAGCAACAACAACAGAAATTGTAGCCAAAGTGCATGATATGGTATTAAATGATCGACGAATAAAAGTGCGTGAAATTGCTAATATCATGGACATCTCAAATGATCGAGTCCATTTAATTTTACATGAAGAACTACAGATGAAAAAGCTTTCTGCAAGATGGGTGCCGCATTTGTTAACAGTCGATCAAAAACACATAAGAATGAACATTTCTCAAGCTTGTCGTTGATGAGACATGGATCCACCACTATACTCCAGAGACAAAAGAACAATCCAAACAATGGACTGAAGCTGGAGGAAGTGCCCCAAAGAAGGCAAAAACAATTCAATCGGCTGGTAAGGTTATGGCAACAGTTTTTTGGGATTTCAAAGGTATTTTATTGATTGACTATCTGCAAAAGGGTAAAACAATAAATTCAGAGGACTATTGCAACCTTTTGGATCAATTAAATGTACAAATTCGAGAAGAACGTCCTGGCTTACAACACAAAAAATAATTTTCCATCAAGACAACGCACCAGCGCACAAGAGTATTTTAACAATGACTAAAATCAACGAATTAAAGTACGAGTACGAGCTTGACCACCCACCTTATTCGCCTGATTTAGCTCCCAGTGACTTTTACTTGTTCCCAAATCTAAAAAAATCCTTGCTGGCAAGCGTTTTACCTTAAATGAAGATGCAATTACAGTTCTAAACCACCATTTTGAAGACCTTGAGGAAAACTATTTTAATCAAGGCATAGAATTGCTAGAAAAGCGTTGGACTAAGTGTATTGAAGTTTTAGGAGATTATACTGAAAAATAAAAATATTTTTGAAAAACTAACTATTCTCTTTCATTGATAGGCTAAGACGTTTCCAAACCGCCCTCGTATATATGTGTGTGGGTTTGTTTATATGTATGAATATATGAATAACTGCATAACCTTGATTTGTTTAACAATATCCTTGTGTTTGTGTTGTATCTCTTTTTTCATCGTTTTCGTTTTTATTTTTAGAATCATAAAAAAGCTCCGCCAATTGGTAAACATCAGCCAGCAAAAATCGGCGCCATACAATGGACGCGATTATTGAGCGCCAAACTGAAAATATCTGTGTTGGCATTTAAAAGGGTAAGTACATTTGTATGCATGGAGCCTTCAATGACACCACCTTCATATGCCGTTCATCCTATCACCAACATCGTCATCATCATCACTCCTCTCTGATAGGCATTCTACCAATGGTTCATACACTTCAGAATTGCACATGAATGATTTCATTGTTTGGTGTATTTTCGCGGTGGCATGGAAAATTTTGAATGGTCAACTGGTGAGGCCAACATTGATTGCTGATGAACGACCAGGCACCATTCGAGGCACTGAGTGCCAAACAATGACAACAACAATATTTACTGAGTCTTTCATGGCATTCCCAATTTTATGCATTTATTACAAATATTCTGCGTTTTTTTTTTTTGGTTCAATAAACAAACAATTCCACGTTTTGATGCAATTTGCGTTTTATGGTGAGAATTTTGTTGGATGAACAATGGGAGAAACCACTAAGGCACAGTGGTATAGTTTGGTTTTGTAAATTTTGCCTTAGTCCTGCTATAGGAAAATAATAACTGACCTGATTTCCAGAAGTATGTAATTTGAATTTGGATATTAAATACATTTAACGATATTGTCAATATGGTCAGGAATTCTTTCAAGGTTTGATGGTCAATAGGTTTGTTCATTGCCTGAAACTATTTGGCATTTCAATTTTCTACTCTCGCGACACATTTGGTATCTTTTACAATATTCTTTAATTCATAAATTAGAATAGACTGGAAAAAAAGCTTACCCAAATTGAAAAATTCGATATTGATTACGAGTTAAAGGATGAACTACCCAGCAAAAAAAAGGGTCGCCAAAAAAGTAATGAAAATGTTTTTTTTTTTTTTTTGGATCCGGAAGTGGTGCAAAATTGACGCAGAAGCGATGAATTTAACATGGGCTTGTCATAGGACGGAAGTCCTCCGTTTCAACAGCCGTTGCACTGAATTTGCATCACTTCTTAAGGTGTGATGCGAATCCAGTGATTTGGATGTGAATAAAAAAATTGTGTGATATTTTGACGAATAAATAATTTTTGAAATATTTTTAATGTATTATAACGCTTGTCAGGAACGGCAAAATTTAAATAATTTCCACTATTTTATTAATTTTTAATCTGTTTTTAACCCATTTGAAACAATAAAATTTTAAATTTCCCATTAAAAAAATGAAAAAAGCGAGTTATAAAAAATTGACTCAAATGAACCTCCTGTGCAGTTAAAATAAGGAACATCTTTGGGAGAAAATTTTTGGAAGTGCTTTTAATGTTGTGCTTTAGGAAGAACTTCCAAATCTTTTTGCTGGGTACTTTTGGGAGCTCACATATCACTGAGATGCAAATGAAATCGGCCAGTACTCAGTGATAAGAGAAAACGTAACCACTGTGGTAACACAATGGACTGAATAGTCTAAGTGAGCTTAAAATAACAGACTCCAAATTATACATTTTGTACTTTGCAAAAGTATTTCTTTCATTGATCCCTAGAGGGAACAAAATCACCCATTGTGAATATTTCACACAGTTTGTTTGCATTGCTCTTATTTTGAAATTTGTTGCCAACATTTTTAATTTTTCTATAGAAAAAGAGCCAAAGTAATTTCATTGTTTGCATTTGATTTTGTTATTCTTGGAATGTGAACACTGGAGTTCCGAATCAAATGAATACGTTTACTTTAAGCCAAACGAGAGATCAAATTTTAATTGAAACTTTAGAATATCTTTTGAAAAAAATGCGGATTTACAGTTGATATACAAAAGATTATTAATGTTTATTTACTATATGACTAAATCCGACCTAAACCTAAAAGGTAGAGAGCCAAAACTTTCCCTCTCTGCTTAGAGAGATTTCTCTGAAGACACTAAGACATAAGCTATTGGATTTATTTTACCCTGCGCCACACTGTGGAACAGGGTATTATAAGTTAGTGCATATGTTTGCAACACCCAGAAGGAGACGAGATGGTGTCTTTGGCAAAAATGCTCAGGGTGAACACATTTTTGTAATCAAAGTCTAGGTCGCAGTTTTAGTCCAATCGACTTCAAATTTGGCACAATTATGTGTTTTGGCTCAGAATAGAACCCTATATATAGAATGTTTTACTCTGATTTAATTGAAATTTTGCACAGGGAGTAGAATTAGCATTGTAGCTATGCGTGCCAAATTCGGTTGAAATCGGTTCAGATTTAGATATAGCTCCCATATATATGTTTTTCTGATTTCGACAAAAATGGTCAAAATGCCAACATTTTCCTTATAAAATCGCCACTGCTTAGTCGAAAAGTTGTAAAAATGACTCTAATTTTCCTAAACTTCTAATACATATATATCGAGCGATAAATCATAAATAAACTTTTGCGAAGTTTCCTTAAAATTGCTTCAGATTTAAATGTTTCCCATATTGTTTTACTAACATTGTGTTCCACCCTAGTGCATTAGCCAACTTAAATTTTGGGTCTATAGATTTTGTAGAAGCCTATCAAATTTTGTCCAGATCGAGTGATATTTAAATGTATGTATTAGGAACAAACCTTTATATATAGCCCCCAACACATTTGACGGATGTGATATGGTATCGAAAATTTAGATCTATGTTACAAAATGGTGCAGGGTATAATATAATCGGCCCCGCCCGACTATGGACTTTCCTTACTTGTTTTTAAACATATTTGTTTTTTTACTTTTTAGATGGAAAATGATCCTAATCTTAAAAATAGTTATCTCAAACGTAGTGCATTTAAATCATATTTCGAACTTGTAAACAAAATGCACATTTATGAAAATAATCTTTTTGAGAAATATTGCTCGGAAGCAACATACATGGTCAATGGATTGATGCGAAAAAATATCCTTAAAATACAAATATGTAAAAGTGAGACATGTGAGTAAACTAGGATCCATCTGATTTTAGAGTGTCAATTATATCATTAAAATTTTTATTAAAGTGGCATATATATCTGATGCCTTGGAGACTATCAAATTGAAAAAGGGGAAATCTGTAGAGGAATCCACTCATTCTGGTTCCAGTGGCATTGACACTTTTAGCCAAACTGTTCCCACAGGATTTATAAGAAAAATAACCAAATTCACTGTAATTGCCACACTATTGCAATGGCTAATGGGAAGGAAACCGGCTGCAGATGCTCAATTGGTGAAAGCAATGGAATTCCTGAAACTTATGAAATCTGGAAAAGTGAAGCCAACCGAAAGGGATAAATTTTGTATTCAACAATGTGAACGTAAGTAAATATTTTTTTGGGAAATATTTTGCCATAATACAGAATCTTTATAAAAACAAATATTTTTTTTTCGAGTTATGATGAAAAATTGTTAGTCACGAAATAAAATAAAATAGTCTTGTCTAGTGAAGCATATTTCCACAATAGGACCAAATCTACGCTTCGGGTAACCCAAGAGAAATTATTGAGAAGCTTCCCCATCTTCAACACATGATGTGGAGTTTATGGTCCACTGCACTTAAAAAAAAGTTTACTTGGATCCAAAGATTTCGACCTTCCCTTAAGGATTTTTGTATTGATTCCGAGCCAAAGATGCGGCTTCTTTAAAATAAAGAAATTTTTAAAATTAGGATACACATCTCATTTATCAAATTTACATTCTCTTTTTGCGGTTTATTAATAAAGGTACCCACGTACAAACAAATGCCAGTTTAAAAATCCAAATTATAACGGATACTTCAAAATAAAAAATGTTTTCTTAATTCCAAAAAAAAAATTTAAACCAAAGACGCAAAATCCTCAAAATAAGTCTTAGCCTATATTTGAAGCGTTTTTATCTTAAATCTAAAGTTTCAATATTTCAGTTAATTTAAGGACAATTTCTTTAAATCAAAAATGGGTTTCTTTACTTTAAGGAAAATTAGCCCTAGTTTAATGATATGCGACTTTAGAGAACGGACGAAAATTTACAAAGTTTGTGTCCTAAATTTAATGAAAAAAATTTCTGAAGCAAAGATTATAAACTTTATTTTTATTAAAATTTCATTATTTTAAAGAAATTTGTCCTTAATATTTTGTAAATTTCGCATCTTAAAATTTATGTTGCGTAATCTTTAATATAACGTACATATTTTTTTCAGTGTGGGGTCATTGTACCTTACTTTCCGAAAACGAGAATGAATTAACAGTTACAATAAATGGCTTGGGCTATGATAATAAGTGAGCCTAACATAACTCTCATTTACGGGAAAAGTTTTCAGACTATCTATATCTCGAAGAAGTGATCACAATTGACCACCGAGAAGTTATGATAATGTCTACTCAATTCAAGACATTTCTCGTAAAAGGGGAGAGAGGGTAGAGTAAGGCTTAAAATTCAAATACAATGGTTCGATTTATTGGGAGGGGGTCTATTTTTATATTCGGACGAGGAATAGAAGATGTTTGTGAGGAAAAAGTTTGTCAGTTCATATTTTATCATATGGATTCTCTTTTGATGACTGTAGTGACAGTTTGTTATTTATAGTTAAGTGATTCGACACAAAACTCCGTGAAAGAAAATTTTGTTTTACTAAGGTCAACTTGGCTGTAATACTTCCGAAAAATTAATGAGATCGTCTTTAAATTTGTTATTGTGATATTGTCTACAAAGCAAAAAGTTAACTCGTCCTTAATGAACTTTCATAGGACATGAAGAAAAAAGCTGCAAAAATTAATAAATTAATAACTTAAAATTCGTTTCCTAGAATGAAGTATGCAAAACTTAAATTTGAAAGAGAATTATGTCTTCAATGTGTCCTTATTTCAATCCATGGCTATGAATCAGTACCAAAATCATTATGGTAAAGGCAAAATCTTTGGAACGGGGTAAGCTTTTATTAAGTGTGGAAACCAGCAAAAGAAAATACGCTATATTTTGAAACTGTAGACGTACGTTCCTCCGGAACAACGGGATAGCTTCGTTATTGTGGATTGTAATACAATTACAGTATACAGACGGACATTAACGTTGTTAGATAATAAATTATTGCAAATATATATATAGTCATAGAAAACTAAAACTTTTACCATTTAATTTAGGTTGTAACCAGAAATGGGAATTCTTTCTCCCAAGAACGAAAATAGCAATTTGCATTCGCTTAGATGTGGTAAATATTAAAGCAAAATTAATTTCCCATCTATTCTAAATGCAATCAATAGATTGGGTGAAATGACCTCAAGTCACCCCATACACACCCCATTCTAATTATCCAATTCAATATTATTAGAACTACATCATTTCTATGGAAGGCAATCATACTTAAAACTAAATCTGAAGTTTTTTTTTTTTTCATTGAACAGTGCCCAGCATTATGAATCTCTTCAATTCCTTTTAGCTTAAGATGATTTTACTTAAGTATCTTTTCAACGATTTTCTGATGGGTTTGCTACCATTCACCATACTTCTGAGGAAAGACACTTTGTTTTTATGACCGGAACTGGAAGACGGACGAACAGTTCAATTGCAAAAAAAAAATCGACTGATGATGAAAATGAAAGAAAACTCTTGCTGTGATTGAAGAAGACGGGAAAAAACCATCATTTAATGGAATTTATTGGTTTTCATTGGAGCGCACTCACTAATACGGCCAACCAATAACCAATGTAACCAAAGCATTTCCTAGAATGATGTTTGAAGATAGAAAAAAAAAAACTTCAAATGTAAATAACTTTAATGTTCGCCAAACACGTTCGCAATGATGGGTGGGTGGGTATGTAGGGTTTGATGCCATGAAACATAATGGAAAATTGTCGAAGAATTTTTGGAATAAACCAATCTAAAATATAATATGGCTTGTTATTATCCCAGGGCTTCTTCGTTCCTCTTAAAAGCTTGAAGTTAGTTACAAAAGTCTGGTCAAATGCTCTAAAGAGCGACTTCTTAAGGTACTTTGTAACGAGGTTTGTACCGAAAGGCTATTGTCAATACTATCATATACTATCTAGGGCTTGAAGATAACGAAATATTAACCCTCTAATGTCCCAATTTTTTTGCCAGCTGATTAAATTTTCAATGTTAACGCATATGCTGCAAATCCTCTTGAATAGTTTCAAATAAGTTTTCTTTTTATTTTGTCCATTTTTGTTGTCTTAAGGTGTGTTTTACTAAAAGCTTCCTTATTAAATGGAGCCCGCCTAAAGGCGGGCTTGGGCATTAGAGGGTTAAAATATTGCATATAGTTCTAATGGGAGATTTTCCATAACCACTTCCATGACCACTTATTTCTATATTTCGATCTAAAATTAAATGTTTCTATTCCTTGAAGAGATCCATAACATATGCCTTTCTTTTCATACATATGACGGCTTGTGAATACATGGCACAAGGTCTGTTGATTTTTTTCACCAGATTTGTTCAATATAATTCTCTTCGAAGTTTATACTATGTTTATAGTGACCATCCACTATTTCAAAAACATTTTGGTAGACTTCTTCACAGTGTGAATTATTTTGAGATATGAGTCGCTTGGTGAAGCAGCACTTTCGTTTTCTTCAAATACGGCCAGATTTTTTACATGGTTTTTGTTAGACTTCAGAGCGAAATAATGGAGCCGTATTTCATCCATTTGTAATGGTAGTTAATTGCTTATTTTTCTGTATCCCTAAATTCATAATCAAACCGATTTTTTTTGCATCTTGAATGTTAGTACTACAAAGTTTAACCAATTATTATTTGATTGGAACCCCATTACCAAATGTTGGTTAAAGTTTAATGTCTTCAAAGTAAACTATATTTCTTTAAAATTAGGAGAAATATTTTTGGTTTAAAGAAATATTTTGTAATGACGTTTACCTGTTTTTAGGGTTCTATTTTTCCCGGTTTTTTCCATTCCCGGGAAAGCGGGATTTTTTTTTTTTAATTTCCCGGGATCCCGGTCAAAGGGAAAGCTGCTTTGATGTGGCATACATTTAGACATTTGAATAAATTTGAATTCGCCTAAAGCTACGGTTATAAGGCGCTGTCTGAACAACTATGTTGATCTCTTACATCAGCCATAAATCATACTAAAATACGAAATATTTTGTAATAAAAAAATGTTACAATGGTTAAAAGACAGACTGTATAGTCAGTATAGTTTTCGGAAGAAGACTATTAATATTGTGGGAGTTTTTGTAACATTAAAAATTTGGGTGAAAATGAAAGATACTTATTTCGATTTCGGTCAAAATTCCCAAAAGGGAAACACAATCATGTAATACCTCATTCACATTACACTTCAAAAATCTTTACTTTAACTAGATTTCAGCTGTCATTTGCCTTATAAATAAGGGATTTAAAATCCACTTTTAATAGATTTCGAGCCTAATGTATGCGAGGTATAAATTTGAAATTAAAGTAACTTTATATAAATATATATAAAGGTTGGAATTTTCACATTTCATCAATAATTGCAATAATTATGAAATTTTGAAATTGTGCAATTATTCAATTATGCAATTTCAAACGTGACATACATAAGGTAAAATATCCCGTTGTTTATAAAGGTTTACTCAGCCTACCAGTCTATGGGAATTTTGGTTTACAGAAATATGACAATCATAAATTAGGAAGTGCAATCTTTCTTTTTAGAATCTGAGCTAGAACCCGACTATGTATGTCCCACACGGCAACTACTACTACATGGTACGATATTCATTCACATTACACTTCCAAAATCCACTTTAACTAGATTTCAACTGTCATTTGTCATATTAAACCCTCTATTATATATAAAATATTATAAACAAAATTTCCCGGGAATTGCCGCACTTCATTCCCGGGAAAGCGGGATCGAAAATATAGCAAATTCCCAGGATCCCGTTAACGGGAAAACCCCCTACCTGTTTGTGAAGAGCTTCAAAGTATTACACAAAGAAAAGATCACAATGGTTAAAACAGTCTTAGTGTACCTGAAACAACAGATAGCCACCATTCAAATAACCTCATCTAGCCCATATGATCACTTGAAACATGTTCCAAGAGATAACGATCAGTTCGTAAATACACTGAAAAAATATTGCCGTGAGGTCAAAGATTTCATGTCTTTAAAATATGAATGCAAATTTTGCGAGGTCAAAGATTTCATGTCTTTAAACTACGAATGCAAATTTTGCTTAGCATAGAAGACGCATTTCTCTAAAATAAAGTTTTTTTCCTTGTCCAAAAGTCGATACACTTTTCATTGAAGTCGTATTGTCCTTATAATTAAGTGATTTGACTTAAAAATGGGTATCATAACATGAAAGAAAAAATGTTTGGGCTAAGGTCAAATTCAATGAAATTGTCCTTAAATTTCTTGTCATTTTGCATCTTGCCAACAAATCAAAAAATCGTTCAGACGTTTAAAGACGTTTTTTACTTGAAGCATAGCATAATTTCTACTGGAAATCGAGTCTTAATTTGGAAAATAAAGTTGGCGTTAAATCGTTTTTAAAGGACTTTGATAGCATATGAAGAAAAAAAGCTGAAAAGGCGAAAAATTAAAATTTGATTCCAAGAAGCAAGTACACAAAACCCAAATTTAAAAGAGAATTGTGTCTTTAAAGTATCCTTACTTGTATTCTCCGCTTCTTTGGCTCGGAATCAATACCAAAATTGTTAAAGTAAAGACAAAATCTTTGGAACCCGGCACGCTTTTTTTCAGTGTAGGGATAGTATTGTCATATTTACACAAATCAAACAATAATATGGGAACTATATATAAACTTGATTTGTTCCCAACTTATATAGAGTTCGAACTAATTGTGTCAAACAACTTTATTATTGTATAGGATAAAAAATATCAAAAATACCAGACAGGAGGACAACAAGGGCTAAATCAATTAAGTATATAATTCTGATCCAGACAGTTTATATAATTTAGGCTCTAAACTATAGGCACATTTTAAAGCCGACTAAACATTTTATTACCTGACTACACCGTGCTTTACAGAATAAAAGGTATACCTTCTCATACATTTCTCTGCCTCAAATTAGCTCAGCCAAACTACTATATCTGCACCTCGTAGAGAATCAAAAGTTTATTTTCATCTGTTTAAGTTGGCAGCCTAAAGCTTCATCTTGCATGAGTTTCTCTTGGCTTTCTTCAGTGTACGATTATGTTAACCCAACTTCGTAAATTCAAAAGAAAGAAGAAAAAACAACTAAATTTGAATTAAAACAAATTACGGAAATTTGAAAGCACAAAAATCTTTTCCAAGTTGTAATGATGAGGATTTTATTAAAATCGTTAGAATTCTACAAAAAAAAAACTTTATCTCGTTAAAATGATAGCCTTCATCTGTATCATCATCATCATCGGCAACAGCTTCTTTGGTCAGCTATAATAATCATTTATCTATCTGTTAATAATTGCTTCATCTTTATTATTATTTCTTTTTACATTAACATTTTCTATTTCAAATGGAACAGTTTTGGTTAAGTCATCGACACAAGAAGGACTGCCCACATGGAGAGCATTGGTGGGTGATAAGATTTTGATTGAATATGAAATGCATTTCACTGTAAATTTGACAAGAGGTAAGTGGGTGGGGGGAAGGGGTAAACAAATCCAGAATTTTAGAATTTATTGTATGAAAATTTTAGATATTTTTGAAATAATGTTTTTGTTGTATGAACATTTTAGATATTTTTGAAATAATGTTCGAAGGGCAACAATTCGAACATTTTGGCTTTCAATTACCTTCAGTCTTGAGAACCGCTATTATGAAGAAAGAAATGCTTTTTAACGATTTCGAGGCCATTACCATGGTCATAGACAACTATAATGCCTTATTGGATAAACTATCCCTATCGGAGGTAAGTTTAAAGAGATTTACGCTTATTTTTTAACACATGGTTTTTAATTGCTTTTTCTTATTTTCCGAATTTCAGGTGAACTTTTTGCGTGATCACCTCTATGAGACTGAAGTTGCCATACAAGTAGGCGTTGGTCGTTACACCTGGCAATCGTTCAACATCAAAAAGTATTGCGATGGTGTTTGTGCCCTAATGCGTAAACTACAATCGATTGTATCACAAATTAATTATATACGAGTCGATATACGAAATCGTATAAATGAAATTAGAAATTTCAACATATTCACCATAGATGAGAGTAATGAGCATAATGCCACCATTCAATTCGACGTAGAGTCGACACAACAAAATCTCACAGATACCAGTGAAGATCATGAGTCCGATAGACAACAAACTAAAGTTGAAATTATACGAATGCAAGAATCTTCGGATTCCCTAGCACCGAATCAGAGAGAATGTGGTGTTGAGATCTATCATTGTCAAACCTATATGGAACGATTGGAGAACTCACGAACTGAGAAATGTTCTCAAATGAAGAAAATCTACGACTCATTAGGACCGGTATTGATAAAGTTGGAAAGTTTGGTTTTGGGAACATTCACTGGTCGATCTGAGAAAATGAGAGAGTATTACGTATATTGGGAAGAAGAGACCTATAAGTGTATATTGGAGTAAGTATTAGTGTGAATGAATTTTTCTTGATATTTATTTGCCCTTTGGACAAATAAGATCAAAAAAATTGATCAAATGAGACAAAAAAGAGAGATGCTATATACAAAACTTTATACACCCATCATACATGTTGCAAAACTAACGAAGGTGTATTTCCATTGCCTTTACTATAGGTCTGGCGAAGGGAAGTGGTTCCATTTGTGATTTATAGGCTAACTTTCAACAGAGCCATGTTCGCAAAATGCTAGATGTTTAATTCTCAACACTTCGTAAACCATTTCATCTTTTGGAATGAAATTTTTTTAAGTAAAATTTCTTATCCATAAGAACAATGTAAAAAAATCTTATTTTTTTATCATTGTGGTTCGTAAAATAAAGTTTGACGACAATTTTGCGTTTGGCCAATTCGTACACCCTTATAAGGGGAATTGAAATGCCAGATACAAATCTATAAACGCCAAGCTATATTTGTTTCAATACTGGCAAAGATCAGGTTAATTTCTTGTTAGAGACGATTTTTCTCCAAAAATTTCCATACCCAAACGGATTCTTTTGTCTGCAAGTTGCAATCACAATGTTCGATATAGCTTCAAGATATTAGTACAAGGTTTATCTGCAAGAGGATGGATCAATAATTACTAACCCCCTCAGTGATTCAAGGCTACGCAAGTGCCGTTTACTGTAGTCTACGAAAATTGCTGCTGTAGAATAATTCGCCAGTTCAGAAGCGGGAATGACTACATGCGTATATAGATACACTAGAAAAAGTGGTGATACCCTCCTTCTTCTTCAAGGACTAATGTTAATAATGGGTTTAATACGTTGGGTTTTCTCCCAAAACTCCAAACTAAAATCCAGAACATTAATTGCGTAAGATTTCATTTTCCTCAATTAATTCATTCGAAAAAGTAGCCTGCCAAAACCTTCCTACTTTTTGGTTCGAACTCATTTAAAGCTGTGATCCATATCGCTTACTTCGAAGAGGGTACAACGATGACTATTGGGAAGAAAAACTTTCCCTTCAGCATAGTAAAAAAACAAGTATGTACGGCCGTAAGTTCGGCCAGGCCGAAGCTTATGTACCCTCCACCATAGATTGCGTAGAAACTTCTTCTAAACACTGCCATCCACAATCGAATTACTTAAGTTGCGGTAACGCTTGCCGATGGCAAGGTATCTTAAAACCTCCTAACACCGTCTTCTAAATTGTATGTAAGTCCATACGTGGTTATATTAAATCCAAAAAGATCGATCAAATACGTATATAATTCAGTTTGACAAAATTTTCTATAGACATAAAAAAATTTTAACAAAATTTTCTATAGAAAGAAAATTTTGACAAAATTTTCTACAGAAATAAAATTTTAACAAACTTTTCTATAGAAATAAAATTTTAACAAAATTTTCTATAGAAATAAAATTTTGACTAAATTTTCTATAGAAATAAAATTTTGACAAGATTTTCTATAGAAATAAAATTTTAACAAAAATTTTCTATAGAAATAAAATTTTGACAACATTTTCTATAGAAGTAAAATTTGGAAAAAAATCTATAGAAATAAAATTTGGAAAAAAATTTCTATAGAAATACAATTTTGACAAAATTTTCTATAGAAATAAAATGTTGACAAAATTTTCTATATTTATTTTTGGCTCGAGTGGCAACCATGATTATGAACCGTTATCATGTGCTGACACCACGTACCAAATTTCAACCGGATTGGATGAAATTTGCTTCTCTTAGAAGCTCCGCAAGCCAAATCTGGGGATCGATTTATATGGGGGCTATATATAATTATGGACCGATATGGACCAATTCCTGCATGGTTGTTGGATACCATATACTAACACCACGTACCAAATTTCAACCGGATCGGATGAATTTTGCTCCTCTAAGAGGCTCCGGAGGTCAAATCTGGGGATCGGCTTATATGGGGGTTATATATAATTATGGATCGATATGGACCAATTTTGGCATTTTTGTTAGAGACAATATACTAACACCACGTACCAAATTTCAATCTGATCGGATGACTTTTGCTCCTCTAAAAGGCTACGGAAGTCAAATCTGGGGATCGGTTTATATGGGGGCTATATATAATTATGGGCCGATGAGGACCAATTCTTGCATGGTCATTAGAGAACATATACCAACACCATGTACCAAATTTCAGCCAGATCGGATGAAATTTGGTTCTCTTAGAGGCTCCGCAAGCCAAATCGGGGGGTTCGGTTTATATGGAGGCTATATATAATTATGAACCGATGTGGACCAATTTTTGCATGGTTGTTAGAGTCCATATACTAACACCATGTACCAAATTTAAGCCGGATCGGATGAAATTTGGTTCTCTTAGAGGCTCCGCAAGCCAAATTTTGGGGTCCGTTTATATGGGGGCTATACGTAAAAGTGGACGGATATGGACCAATTTTTGCATGGTTGTTATAGACCATATACTAACACGGATGAAATTTGCTTCTCTTAGAGCAATCGCAAGCCAAATTTGGGGGTCCGTTTATATGGGGGCTATACGTAAAAGTGGACCGATATGGACCAATTTTTGCATGGTTGTTAGAGACCATATACTAACACCATGTACCAAATTTCAGCCGGATCGGATGAAATTTGCTTCTCTTAGAGCAATCGCAAGCCAAATTTGGGGGTCCGTTTATATGGGGGCTATACGTAAAAGTGGACCGATATGGCCCATTTGCAATACCATCCGACCTACATCAATAACAACTACTTGTGCCAAGTTTCAAGTCGATAGCTTGTTTCGTTCGGAAGTTAGCGTGATTTCAACAGACAGACGGACGGACGGACATGCTCAGATCGACTCAGAATTTCACCACGACCTAGAATATATATATACTTTATGGGGCCTTAGAGCAATATTTCGATGTGTTACAAACGGAATGACAAAGTTAATATACCCCCATCCTATGGTGGAGGGTATAAAAATCGTTTCTTTAACATATACTCCCAAATATGCTCTGCTTCAAGCATATAGTTTTTCAGAATTTGTTCAAACAAAAAATTATTTGTACTGTGCAGACATATTACGAGTATATTTCGCCCTAAGCATATTTTTACGGCCCGATATATATTGTTAATTCGAGTTTCTAAACATTTGTTTACTTGCAGCAAAATGTCTTAAATATTTATTATATTTATAAAAAAAAGTTATATGTTTGTAATTTATGTATACAACACATAAATTTATTTATATACAAATTATGTAAATCGACAAGCAATCATGAACGATTCCTCAACAAATTACAATTTTATTTGTTTGCATTCAGAGAAATTATATTTAAGAAAATATATGATGCGTATATACAATGTTGTAACAAATTGACATATACATATGTCCCAAGCGTTTATGAACATTGTGTGCTAGCACTTAATGACCGTCTCTGCCCTTTTAGCATCGTTTGTTAAGCGATTTTGGCAAAGGACATGTCCATATTACTTTGATATACAAGCCGATCTACAATATCACATTTTCTTTTTCACATTTTTGTTTTCTTAATATCTAAATTATCAAAGAGAATAAAACATTTTGTATAACACATAATCTTTGAGCGCATCTTAGATTATATAAAATAATACACAAAAAAAATCTATCAATCTTTTTATTACTTTTTACAGTTTCACATACAAGAATCTCGAATGTTACTTGGATCGTTTATTAGGTAATCAACCCATGTTCGAAATAAACGCAGTAATAATTCTTTCAGAGATAATGTTGGAGCCATCTGCAAATGAGGTTAAAAATATGATTGTCCAATCGTGTAAGGATTTCCTAGAACGGTAGGTTTCCAATTTAGTGCATGTTAAGACGAATCCCTTCATAGTCTCTTAATTACAGACTGAAAATGTTTACACGTTGGATGAATGGCACTTGTATACCATGTTCACCTATTGAAAATAAAGGAGATGCCAAATATACTTTCACTTTTTATGAGGATGTGGTTAAAGTAAGTGTGCAAAAAATCATAAAGTTTTAATGGTAAAATGAAAATGATTTTCTACAGATTAAAACCATTGGTGGTTTAGTTGTCAAGATTCAAGAGTTAGCAAACCGTGTGGTTGAAGGTGCTAAGAGTTTCGTCAAAAGGTAAGTTTGTAAAATATTTCATATTACAGCTTATGTTACTGGTAATGATTTTTGGAAATTAAAAAAAAAATAAATAACTGTTAATTAAGGATTTTGATTCTCAATTGAAACCAGAATTTGAATTCCAAATAAACCCATAAAATGAAAAAGCACACAGTTATTGGATACAATTAACATTTCATTACTGATCGATCTATGAATATTGACTTTTATTGTGGTCAGTATTTCACACAAGTCCTGAATGCGTACTCTCAAAATTAATTCCTAGACTTTCTATGAAATCTCACCAAAAATTCATTTGTCTTTTTCGAATACCTAACGCATACATCAGGGTGGAGTGAAAAAAACGAATATTTTCTCAATATTCTGAATGAAAGTTTAACTATATGAAAAAATTTACTTTAGCATAGTAATTAAAACAAGTATAAACAGCAGTAAGTTCGGCCGGGCCGAATCTTAAATACCCACCACCATGAATCAAATATACTAGTTTCCTTTGAAAATTTCAGGAGGGTTTGATGACAGATATTTTCCTATTTTCTATAATCTGTAGAATTTCATCCTAATTATTTAAATGATTACGAGAAGTAAAATCTGGAAATTTTGCATTCAGTTTCAAGCGATTTTCATGATCAGTGCGCCTTCTATACCCTCAATAAGTGAAATCGGTATATATGGAGGCCTTACCAAATAGACCGATAAAACTAAATCATATACACTTTGTTATGGGTCTAAAATGCCAGTATATTTTCAATTTGTGGCAAATCGGATAAAAAATGAAATTTCTAGAAACCCTAGGAGTTAAATCGGGAGTTCGGTGTAATGGGGGCTATACCAAAACATGGAGGGATACACACAGTATTCAGCGCATTTAATTGTAGTTCTAGAATCTAGAGGGCCAGTTTATAAGGGGGCTATATATATAATAATATAATACCTCTAGATTTCCAATTTCAGTCAAATTGGGCGGATTCTAGAAGCCCAAGAAGTAAAATCGGGAGATCTATATCAAAACATGGACCGATAATCACTATTTTCGGCACATCTCTTTATTTTCCTAGATCGGTGTATATGGGGGCTATATCAAAACATGGATCATTACTCACCATGTTCGGCGCATCTTTTTATTTTCCTAGAATACCTCTAAATTTCCAATTCCAGGCAAATTGGATAAAAAGTACGGATTCTAGAAGCCCAAGAAGCAAAATCGGGAAATCGGTCCATATGGGGGCAATACCAAAACATGGACCGATATGCACCATTTTCGATACACTTTTTGATGGTCCTAAAGTACCTCTAGATTTCAAATTTCACGCAAAGTGGATAAAAACTACAGTTTTTATAAGCCCAAGACCCCAAATCGGGAGGTCGATTTATATGGGGACTATATCAAAACTTGGACCGATATAGCCCATCTTCGAACTTGACCTGCCGAATCTGTGCCAAATTTCAGGACGATAGCGCCATTATTGAAGGCTGTAGCGTGATTACAACAGACAGACAGACGGACATGCTTATATCGTCTTAGAATTTATCCCTGACCAACAATATATACACTTTATATAGCCGGATATTTCGAGGTGTTACAAACGGAATGACAAACTTATTATACCCCCGTTACCATTCTAGGGTGGTGGGTATACAAACGGAAGTCAATGCATACTACTGCAGACCAAAAGTGAGAGGAGGGAAATATTAAAGTTTAAATTCTTCGGGGACTTTTCTTTTTTATTGAGCAATAGCAGGGCTATTACGGACATTTCTTTACGCTTGTATTTGCAAAACGACGAAAAGTGCAGTTAATTTTTGTTTTAATTTTGAGGGTAGACATTTTGGCTTAAATAATTCTTTCAAATCAGTTTTACAAAAAACAGAAGCTTTGAAAGCCAGTATTGTGTAATGCTTAACGATGTAGCCCAATATCCACATTTGGACGCGTTATACGAGTAGGAGCATTATTTAAAATCCTTCATCATTGTAGCACTACATCAATACTAGACATGACTAGTGCAGAACCTCAACTCTTTTCTATCTATTATAAATTGCAATGATGATTTGTATTCAAATTTGCTTTGAGGCTCATCCTATTCCACTGGTCGTTGCCTTGGAACCCCTTTTTCATCCTTCACGCATTGAGAGTTTGCAAGGAGCTTTGTCGTATTTTCAGCTGACTGCATCCAAGTGGTGTTTGCCATGTGATAAGACTATTACAACTTGACCAGAACTCCAACAAATAATACATGGTACCCAAATATATACACATGAAAAAAATTTAACTATAGGGACCTAAAAGATTTTGGGGTGTTTTCGAAACGAAACCATCAAAAAAGCTGAGATGGTAACCCTACCCACAATCCAGTAAGCAAGCCAACACGCAGTTTGGCAAAGCCCATAGAAAGGGAGACTTGGTTACTAAGTGTTCGTTGCCTTCAGGCTGTTTTGGGATATTTTTAATTGTGCTAAAAACACATAATGCCTGATACCTACAGGTCCTTCCAGATGCTTCTATTGAACCAGAGATGATTACCAAACAACCTCCGATACCGACTCTGGGGCCAGTGCACTTTTTGTTAAGCGTAGTAATGAGAGGAGGGTCTAGAGTTCCACCACAGAAGCCTACATGCCGTACCTGAAGGTACTACTGAACCCGAGATTATTACCACACAACTTCCGATACCGAAGCTGATGCTAATGCGCTTGTACGTCATCCCCGAAATAATAGCACCAATGATGTCGCATAACGCTGGAAAAAAGTTAACCCAGTTCCAAAGATTTTGTCTTAATTGAAATATTTTTATTTATACCGAGCCAAGGACGCGTTTACGCTTAGGCCTTGCGCACTTGGTATTAGTGTCGTAGTAAAATATCCACGAATTTAAGAACAATTAAATAAATTTTGAAGATCAAGTTGAGATACTTATTTTCAATGAAAAGTTTATAAAATTTTGTATGGATATCATGCTAACATTAAAAACAAATTGTTTTTTTTTACCATGTACAAGATTTCAGATGCCAAACTCAATTTGGTGATCTTCAGGAGAAGAATGTTGAGGCCAAACGTTGTACAACATTGTTAAATTCCCATAACATGCCAAAAAACATAGCATAACCGATGGATGTGCTCTATACTCTCCTCTGAGCATATATGACAGCATCGTCTTAGCAAACACTAACACAAATTGAAATGCAAAAAAAAAAAAAAGAAACAGGAGCAATGCCAATGTTTAGATATGAAGAAAAATCTTCTCTGAAGAAAATACTCCCACACACACGCAAGCACACATGTAAAACAGCATAATGTGTGTTTGGAAATGGAAATATGCGAAACAAAACTAAGACGGTCGAAAATGCTCTGTAAGGAATGACATGGCTTAGATGGCAGATATGCATGTGAATGTCAGGAAAATGCGACTTTTCAACACATAATGTAAACATTTCATATTTGGTTTATGTGGCCCCCGCAAAATGACTATCGTCCAGTATTCAGATAATGTTTAACATTAAAATTTTTTTGAATAAGTACCCTATAATTGGTAGCAATAATTTTGCAAGTGGAGGTCTAAAGGGTTTTATTATGTTCCCTTGAGGAATTAATGGCTAGATTACTACCACAATGATGAGTCAGCTACGGATCAATGAAAGAGATTGTGCTACAGACTATGCAATGTTCGTTACTATTCTGTAAGCTCTGGCGGATTATATACAAAAATTTTTTTTTTCTCCCAATCAAAATTTTAGGCAAACAAATATCTTTTCCCATTTCCTTTTGTTTGGAAGAAAAATATATACTTTTTGTAATAAACGTTGATTCTTTTAAAAGATGTAAAACTGTTTCGTACAGACTATCTCAAAAAGGTATGTATAATATTTTGGCTAATTTCGTCTTCCCTCAATCCTTTCTCGCTTTCACGAGGTTTATTTCGTTAGCATATTTTTCTGTAATACAAACAATGTAGAAGAAGAATTATACGATTTTATAATGTTTTTAAATATTACCTTATGACTGGACGGAGAATCGAACCGCGGACCATTGTAAGCCAACACACGTCCCCTGCGCTACGTATCTTTCATCAATATACAATTGTCGCTATAGCTATCAACGCACAAACAACCCATACAGTCAAGCAGTTATATTTATAAAGCATAGTTTTGGGCGCCGACGAACTGATGCAAGGAAACTTTATTTAGTAGAAGCGTATCTGTAGTTGGCCACTTTCTTAAAAATACAACTTTTGGAAACGGAAATAATATATTAAAAAATGTTAGCAAGATTGTTACTATAAAATTTCAAAATGTGTCTTATTTAAACGAAATAGACTATAACTCTGGAACAAAAATTATGTTTTTTTATACCCTCCATCATACACACAAAGAAAATTTCATTAAAAGTCAGCCAACGAAAAATTTTCATTGATATAACGAAACAGTTTCATTAATACAATGAAAATATTCGTTAATAGTACGAAACGTTACGTTGATTTGCAGAAAATTCGTTATATTAACGAAAACTTTCGTTGTATTAACGAATCTATTTCATTGGCTGACTTTTAACGACACATTTCGTTAATATAACGAAACTTTTTCTATTAGTGTAGGATGGGGGTATATTAACTTTGTCATTCCGTTTGTAACAAATCGAAATATTGCTCTAAGACCCCATAAAGTATATATATTCTGGGTCGTGGTGAAATTCTGAGTCGATCTAAGCATGTCCGTCCGTCCGTCTGTTGAAATCACGCTAACTTCCGAACGAAACAAGCTATCGACTTGAAACTTGGCACAAGTAGTTGTTATTGATGTAGGTCGGATGGTATTGCAAATGGGCCATATCGGTCCACATTTACGTATAGCCCCCATATAAACGGACCCCCAAATTTGGCTTGCGATTGCTCTAAGAGAAGCAAATTTCATCCGATCCGGCTGAAATTTGGTACATGGTGTTAGTATATGGTCTCTAACAACCATGCAAAAATTGGTCCATATCGGTCCATAATTATATATAGCCCCCATATAAACCGATCCCCAGATTTGGCTTGTGGAGCCTCTAAGAGAAGCATATTTAATCCGATCCGGCTGAAATTTAATACATGGTGTTAGTATATGGTCTCTAACAATCATGCAAAAATTGGTCGATATCGGTCCATAATTATATATAGCCCCCATATAAACCGATCCCCACATTTGGCTTGCGGAGCCTCAAAGAAAAGCAAATTTCATCCGATCCGGCTGAAATTTGGTACATGGTATTGGTATATGGTCTCTAGCAACCGTGCAAAAATTGGTCCACATCGGTCCATAATTATATACAGCGCACATGTAAACCGATCCCCAGATTTGTGTTGCGGAGCCTCTAAGAGAAGCAAATTTCATCCGATCCGGCTGAAATTTGGTACAGGTATTGGTATATGGTCTCTAGCAACCGTGCAAAAATTGGTCCATATCGGTCCATAATTATATATAGCCCCCATATAAAACGTTCTCCAGATTTGACCTCCGGAGCCTCTTGGAGGAGCAAAATTCATCCGATCCGGTTCAAATTAGGAACGTGGTGTTAGTATATGGTCGCTAACAACCATACCAAAATTGGTCCAATCACACAAAAATTGGTCCATATCGGTTCATAATCATGGTTGCCACTAGAAAATACAAAAACGTGTATCGGATTAAGTTTTTATCGGTCCATTTGGTAATGCCTCCATATAGACCGACTTCACTTCTTGAGGGTATAGAAGGCGCACTGATCATGAGAATTGCTTGAAACTCAATGTAAAATTTCCTGATTTTACTTCTCGGGCGAAAATCTACAGATTTAAGATTTCAAATCAAGACTTTATTTTATAATTTTCTTGCAATTTTCTACAAGAGATGTTAATGATTCCTCTAAAACTCAAACAAAAATGGTTCTTATAAATCCAGAATCTGATATAGTCATCATAGGTGAAATCTTTAAATTTATCTTCGGGAAGTGTCCTCAAGTCCTCAAGCCCTCCTGAAATTTCAAAGGAAACCCTAATATTTGGTTCATGGTGGTGGGTATTTAAGATTCGGCCCGGCCGAACTTACTGCTTTATATTCTTGTTTTATTATACCCTGCGCCATACTGTGGAACAGGATATTATAAGTTAGTGCATATGTTTGCAACATCCAGAAGGAGACGAGATAGTCTTTGGCAAAAAATGCTCAGGGTGGGCTCCTGAGTCGATATAGCTATGTCCGTCTGTCCGTGAACACATTTTTGTAATCAAAGTCTAGGTCGCAGTTTTAGTCCAATCGACTTCAAATTTGGCACAGGTATTTGTTTTGGCTCGGAATATAACCCTATTTTTTTTTGAAGAAACCGGTTCAGATTTAGATATAGCTCCCATATATACCTTTCGCCCGATATGGACTAATACGGTCCCAGAAGCCAGAGTTTTACCCCAATTTGGTTGAAATTTTGCACTAGGAGTACAATTAGTAGTGTAGTCAAGTGTGCCAAATTTTATTGAAATCGGTTCAGATTTAGATATAGCTTGCATATATATCGTTCGCCCGATTTACACTCATATGACCACAGAGGCCAATCTTTTACTCCGATTTAATTGAAACTTTGTACAGGGAGTAGAATTAGCATTGTAGCTATGCGTGCCAAATTTGGTTGAAATCGGTTCAGATTTAGTTATAACTCCCATATATATGTTTTTCTGATTTCGACCAAAATGGTTAAAATACCAACATTTTCCTTGTAAAAGTGCTTAGTCGAAAAGTTGTAAAAATTACTCTAATTTTCCTAAACTTCTAATACATATATGTCGAGCGATAAATCATAAATAAACGTTTGCGAAGTTTCCTTAAAATTGCTTCAGATTTAAATGTTTCCCATATTTTTTTACCAACATTGTGTTCCACCCTAGTGCATTAGCCAACTTAAATTTTGAGTCTATATATGTTGTAGAAGTCTATCAAATTCTGTCTAAATCGAGTGATATTTAAATGTATGTATTTGGGACAAAACTTTATATATAGCCCCCAACACATTTGACGGATGTGCTATGGTATCGAAAATTTTGATCTAAAAAGTGGTACAGAGTATAATATAGTCGGCCCCGCCCGACTTTAGATTTTCCTTATTAGTTTTTTTTTTTTGCTTCACATTTTCTTTTCAATCACTTAATAATTCCAATCTCATAATTTTCTCGTCCAATAAGTTCCTATGACATTTTAATAATATGTAAAAATTAACCAAAAATAACAAAATCGTTCAGAGAAGTCAAAATCTTGGATTGAAGTAATTTTGTTTTAAGTGTGTCGATTCCAATTACTATGCCTCTACGAGTACTCAACTGACAACTATGAGGTTGCCGGTATTACAATCAATATTTTCATGAATATCGGAGTTATTGTTGTGAAGAGCATATTAAGCAATTAATTGCATAGATTTTCGAAAACAAAATTAAAACTTTTTTGATATTGGTATATACATAGCAACCATCGCAATGGATTACAATACAATTTGGAATAGTTATAAAGTCCTTGTGTAGTAAATGATTACATTTCTGGGTGCTTCTGAGTCGCTTCCAATCACTCGGATTGCTCCACTTGTGTGTGTGTGTAATATTCGAAGTAAACATTGGCAAAAATACTCTGCATATTATTCTGATGCAACTACAAGGCGAACGGCGGACGGACAAGAACAAAGTCCTCCCATTTTTTTTTGTCATATTATTTTGTTGTAGCCATTACCAATTCATATTTCTTCTACTCCTTTTGCATGTCGAGGTTGTTTCGGTCGTTGTTGTTTTTTCCCTTTTTCGTTTTTCCTTTTTAATTTTTTTCCTTTACTTTCTCATCTCAATCTCCTCGTTCCGTTTTCTTTTACAGATTTCGCAAATACTACAATCTGTGGGCATTTGATAAGGAAACAATTTGTGAAAAATATGTGGATCGTGGTGTGCCACTTGTGCAGCTTGACGAGAAATTTACATTTTATGCAAATATCATGAACGAACTGCAGCAGTTGCCAACGTACCACGATGTCCAATGTATACGCATAAATTTGAAACCACTGGTGGACACCATTTGCCATCACGCCCAACAATGGTGCACCAAATTGGGTGAAAAGTTGGCACAGCGCACAGTTGCCAATATGGATAGAATGCGATTGGAAATTAAAGTGAGTACATATTAGAAAGGAATAGCAAAGGAACTGCAGCATCTTCCATGGGAGACCCAAGGACCAGAGGGCACTATCACATAGAGTTTACATACATGTGGCTTGTGTGATAATAGTTCATGTGTCCATGTTTCCCGGACTCAGCAAAAACTATGTTGATCCTTTGCTTCTATGGCAGTGCTTACTGTGTCTGTCTTCGACTCACCAAGCACAACAAATTGCTTGGTGGTCCTTCCAAGGAAGAAGCACGACATGTAAATAAGTATGCAAAAGGTTTCGAATTTAGTTTACATTTAGTTTCTTAAGCGTGGCAAATGGTGCAGCTGTAGAGAAGCAGATAGAATCGATGTATTTCAGTTATTTGCTTCATTACATATGTAATACCAGAATTATGAACTCAATCCTTTAGAAAATATTTGGGGCTGTTAAATGCATGAACTTTTGGGTGAGTTCACTTTAAATGAAGTTTACAAATATGGTCCAATCTACACTTAAAAAAATATTGTCGTGAGGTCAAAGATTTCATGTCTTTAAAATACGAATACAAATTTTGCTTAGCATAGAAGACCCATTTCTCTAAAATAAAGTTATTTTCCTTGTCCAAAAGTCGATAAACTTTTCAATGAAGTCGTATTGTCCTTACAATTAGTGATTTGACTTAAAAATGGGTATCTTAACATGAAAGAAAAAATTTATAGGCTAAGGTCAACTTGACTTTAATAATTCAGAAAAATTCTTTAAATTTAATGAAATTGTCTTTAAATTTGTTGTCTTTTTGCATCTTGACAACAAAGCAAAAAATCGTTCAAATATAGGACATGTTTTTCAAAACTTTATTTCAAAGAAGTTTTTTACTTCAAACATAGCATAATTTCTACTTTAAGTCCTAATTTGGAAAACAAAGTTGCCGTTAACTCGTTTATAAAGGACTTTGATAGGATATGAAGAAAAAAAGCTGAGAAAGCGAAAAATTAAAATTTGCTTCCTAGAAGCAAGTACACAAAACCTAAATTTAAAAGAGAATTGTGTCTTAAAAGTATCCATACTTGTATTCTCCGCTTCTTTGGCTCGGAATCAATACCAAATTTTTTAAAGTAAAGACAAAATCTTTGGAACCTAGTATGCTTCTTTTCAGTGTATGTTTAAATTTTATGGTATGGAAGAAAATAGTTTTGAGAAGTCACACTTTTAATTATGCACATCCCAAAAAGGCAACATACAATTTTCTATTTTTCTTTTAGAAGATTGCAGCCACTGGTAAATACCAGAAGGTTTTATTCAAGAACTAACACTCAATTATCCAACAGTTTCATCAATTTATCGATGTAGCCGAAAAATAGATAGAAAATAGGCCAGTCTGTTTTGCAGTACTTTTAGATAGCTTTTGATAAAGTTTGGCATCAAGGTCTCTTAAAATTTTACAAGTATGTTTTAACCGAACTATATGAAATTTTAGATTCATATATAATAAGTCGACATTTCATAGTAAAAATAGAGGATAGATCTTGTGAACTGTAACCAATACAGGCTGGACTGGAGTTCCAGGTAGGTAGTGACCTACTGCACCTTCTCTATACCAGCGATATTTCGAATTCCCTTGAGGTAACATGGTACATGGTTGTAATAGTGACTTGCATTGAGATGTAGGGTTGCTGAAGAAATATAATTCAATACTAGAAAACATACAAAAATAAAATGAATAACCCAAATAACGACTTCAATGGTATATATATATTATAACTACACCTTCATTGGAAGACTTCATGGGATTGGCCCTGTCCAATTAACATCGTACAAATAAAGTTACTGAACAATTTCTCATCAAAATTCTACCATAGGCTGTCTATTTTAGTATTATAGTTATAACTGCTGTAAAATTACTAGATGAGTTATAACTCATTTGTAATATAAATAAAATTAATTATAATGAAGGAAAATCCCAAAGTACTTCGTACAAATCTAACCCCAATCATACGAAGGTTAGGTTAGGTGGCAGCCCGATATTTCAGGCTCACTTAGACTATTCAGTCCATTGTGATACCACATTGGTGAACTTCTCTCTTATCACTGAGTGCTGCCTGATTCCATGTTAAGCTCAATGAAAAGGGGCCTCCTTTTTATAGCCGAGTCCGAACGGCGTTCCACATTGCAGTGAAACCACTTAGAGAAGCTTTGAAACCCTCAGAAAGGTCACCAGCATTACTGAGGTGGGATAATCCACCGCTGAAAAACTTTTTGGTGTTCGGTCGAAGCAGGAATCGAACTCACGACCTTGTGTATGCAAGGCGGACATGCTAACCATTGCACCACGGTGGCTCCCAATCATACGAAAATACGATAAGACTTCTCTCTGTCTTTATCTTAGTGATTAAAGGTCTCACACCCAGCAATAAAGCATTGCTCCAGTTTGTGATCGATTTCAAACGAAAATACTTCGGTTCTTATTTGATTTTATTTCAGGGATGATAAATATCATAGTTTCAATTATACTACATTTTATTTGAAAAAGTACTTTCCTAAGCCAAAATGTACTTTGTCGCTTTATGAAAACAATTATCCTTTTTGTTTTGTAGCTTATTTGCCTTTTCATGTAATTGACCGATATGGTCCGATTTTTATACCCACCACCATAGAATGGTGTCGGGGGTATAATAAGTTTGTCATTCCGTTTGTAACACATCGAAATATCGATTTCCGACTATATAAAGTATATATATTCTTGATCAGGGAGAAATTCTAAGACGATATAACGATGTCTGTCTGTCTGTCTGTCTGTCTGTCTGTCTGTCTGTTGTAATCACGCTACAGTCTTCAATAATGAAGCAATCGTGCTGAAATTTTGCACAAACTCGTCTTTTGTCTGCAGGCAGGTCAAGTTCGAAGATGGGCTATATCGGTCCAGGTTTTGATATAGTCCCCATATAAACCGACCTCCCGATTTGGGGTCTTGGGCTTACAGAAATCGTAGTTTTTATCCAATTTGCCTGAAATTTGAAATATAGAGGTATTTTATGACCATAAAAAAGTGTGCCAAAAATGGCGAGTATCGGTCCAGGTTTTGATATAGTCCCCATATAAACCGACCTCCCGATTTGGGGTCTTGGGCTTATAGAAATCGTAGTTTTTATCCAATTTGCCTGAAATTTGAAATCTAGAGGTATTTTATGACCATAAAGAGGTGTGCCAAAAATGGTGAGTATCGGTCCATGTTTTGGTATAGTCCCCATATAGACCGATCTCCCCATTTTACTTCTTGGGCTTATAGAAACCGCAGTTTTTATTCAATTTACTTGAAATTTGAAATCTAGAGGTATTGTAGGACCACAAATACGTGTGCCAAAAATTGTAAGTATCCGTCCATATTTTGGTATAGCCCCCATATAGAGCGATCTCCCGATTTGGGGTCTTGGGCTTATAGAAACCGTAGTTTTTATCCAATTTGTCTGAAATTGGAAATCTAGAGGTATTTTAGGACCATAAAAAGGTGTGCCGAAAATGGTGAGTATCGGTCCATATTTTGGTGTAGCCCCCATATAGACCGATTTCCCGATTTTACTCCTTGGGCTTCTAGAATCCGAAGTTTTTATCCTATTTGCCTGAAATTGGAAATCTAGAGGTATTTTCGGGTCATAAAGAGGTGTGCCGAAAACGGTGAGTATCGGTCCATATTTTAGTATAGCCCCCATAAGAACGATCTCCCGATTTAACTCCTTGGGTTTCTAGAAACCGTAGTTTTTATCTGATTTGCCTGAAATTGTAAATATTCTGGTACTTTAGGCTCACAAAAACGTGTATCGGATTAAGTTTTTATCGTCCCATTTGGTAATGCCTCCATATAGACCGACTTCACTTCTTGAGGGTGTAGAAGGCGCACTGATCATGAAAATTGCTTGAAACTCAATGTAAAATTTCCAGATTTTACTTCTACAGATTTATGATTTCAAATCAAGACATTATTTTATAAGTTTCTTGCACACTCACAGGAGATGTTGATGATTCCTCTAAAACTCAAACAAAAATGGTTCTTATAAATCCAGAATCTGATATAGTCCTCATAGGTGAAATCTTTAAATTTATCTTCGGGAAGTGTCCTCAAGTCCTCAAGCCCTCCTGAAATTTCAAAAGAACCCCTAATATTTGTTTCATGGTGGTGGGTATTTAAGATTCGGCCCGGCAGAACTTACTGCTATATATACTTGTTCTTCATATGCTATTAAAGTCCTTTAAAAACGAGTTAACGACAACTATATTTTTCAAATTAAGACTCGACTTCCAGTAGTAATTATGCTATGTTTCAAGTAAAAAACGTCTTTAAAATAAAGTGTTGAAATACATGTCCTATATTTGAACGATTTTTTGCTTTGTAGTCAAGATGCAAAAAGACAACAAATTTAAAGACAATTTCATTAAATTTAAAGATCTACAATGACAGCTCAGTTTATTGAGTGCAAAGGAGGCTATGGTGAAAATAAAATCGTTAAAGGAAGGTCAATATCTTTCTATCCAAGTATACTCTAGGAAAAATATTTCTCGCAGACAAATTTTTTGCAGACCGATGTTATTGTACTTTGTTAACTCTTCAGTGAAAATGTTTTGTCATTAGAGTAAAGAGATTCGACTTTAAATTTGGCACTAAGGTCAATTAGTCCTCTTCAGTGTTATTAAATTTCCCTTTAAATTTGATGATTTTGGGTAACTAGAGACGTGTTTTAAGACTTTATTTTAAAGGTGCAAATATTGCATAATTTGTACTAGAAGTGGAGTTAACATATTTATGGAACACTTTGGTATCACTTGAAGAAAACATGCGGAATGTCGAAAAACTTAAAATTTGTGTCCTTAAAAAAAAAAAACTTAACATTTGTGTAAATTTTGTGTCCTAGTATAAAATACTTGAATTTAAAATTGAACTGCGTCTTAAATATGCAATTAAATGTGCAATTATCTGCTTCTTTGTTTAAACTCACCAAGCTTCGTCCATATCGATTCCGATTTATATGTAGCTCCCATACAAAAATATCCATTTCGTTCTGGCCGAATCATAATAGTTTCTTTTATGTATATTAATTTCATAATTCATTCGATGAATATATTTCCATTTTTAAGTAGTTTAGGAATAGATACAGAAAGATTTAAAAATTAGTATATAATTTGAAATTTGAGATATTGATCTTTCACTTAAGCTTGAAATTATCCACAAAACTATGAATAACAATGACAGGTATCACGACGACACATTCCCATCAAATAGTTGAAATTTTCACAATACAACTGGCATTTAGGATAGTGGGGATGATAGCGTGATTGCTCCTTGCACAATTTACGATCCAATGTCGCCAAACGAGATTTCATGGCATCTGTATGCAAGTCCTTGATTTCATCATCACCATTGTCTAAATTATCATCGATGTAGATATTTTCACTCATATTAGAATCCTCATCGTCTTGGTTCTCATCACCAATGTCTCCGACATCATCTTCATTGCCAGTGGGCGACTGGCGTTTCATGTGAGAGGCCTGGGCATGAACGATTAAAATTGTCAACAAAATCAATGAGATTTTGAACAATTTCATTTCAATAAATTCTTCGATTTTCAGAAAGGTCTTTTCGTTTCTGTATCTAGTTTTATACTAATCTGTCACTCTCTTTTCAAGAAACTGGCGGTATGAACATGGTGATTAAATATCCATGCCATTATTCTCAATTGCTCTTAGAAAAATGAGTATTAATTGAAACTTAGCTCGGTTTCATTTCTTATCGCAGCAATGCCATATATATCTAAAAATGCTTGTATAATTCTAGGCACAGAAATCCAAGAGTGAAGGAGAGTATTAGAAACAATACTTTTTAGTTTGTTTTCTTAAAACAACAACTACAATCTTTTCCGCCACGCACAATAGAATTGTATCGCCTAAAAGTAAATACAATGAAACCTCACACTATCCACACTCTGAAAAGTGGACAATTTTCGTACGATGACGACGTATATTATTACACTAAAAATAACCTCTAATAAGTGAAAAGTTGTGTTCACTTTGAAGAGGTTTCGCTGTAGTGTGTTCTATAATTCATTATTCATTGCATTGTTTATAAACATTTGCATATTTGCCTCCTGGAATATGTGAGAGTGGGAGGCAGTTCTGTAATCTACAAAACCATGGTATTTGGTGACCTCGAAATTTCCACAATTGTTGATAAGAAATGCATCGCATATGCACAAAAATGTCGAGTGTTTTGGATGTATGAAACAGCCGTTTCTCATGACAACAAAAAGACACATTTATCAATGAAAATGAGAAAATAGTTTCCTTACTGATTTGTCATACAGTGGCTCACATCGAAAGTCGGGCAAGTTATTATAAACAAGTTATCACCTAGTTTAAATATGTTGATTCACTTTTTTTTCAAATTCATTTCAAACATTAATAAAGTTACTTAGTATACAACAAACTTAAATTGAAATATCGCTGTAACTTTTGTTTGTAACTGTACTACAAAAGCTTATTTGCAAAAAAAAAACTAAGAAATATACTCACACCGAAAGTCGGGCAAAGCAAATTCGAAGAAAATGGCACATGTTCTACCGTTATATTTGAGCATCATTTATTATTTTTGGTTTGGAAAATCATTAGTTGATCTCAAGCCGCCGTCCAAATACAAAGTTTCGAAATTTACTCAAATTTTTAATACAATGTCGCGTAGAATTAAACAGTCCACATTGGAAGAACGAAAAATTGTTATTAATAATTATTTAGAAGGAAAGACCGAGCGCGAAATTGCTAATATCGTTAGCAAAAGCAAGTCGACAGTCCATGACATTACCAAAAGATATAAGGAAGACGAAAGAATATCAAACAAACAACGTGCAGCAGTAAAAAAGAAACTCAGTCCAAGAGACGAAAAGTTCATAGTACGTGAAGTACAAAAGGATCCATTTATTTCCGCTCCAAAACTTGTCACAATCGTCAAAAATAATTTTGGAATAGAAGTACATTCAGAAACGGTGCGAAGGGTACTACGGAAAAATAATTTAAATGGCAGAGTAGCCCGTAAAGCCATGCATCAGTGAGAAAAGTAGAAAAGATCGGTTAGAATTCGCACGTAAGCACATTTCGAAGGATTTTTCATTTTGGAGCACGGTAGAATTTGTAAAACATGCTAGCCGAATATTTCCATTAGTATTTTCATATTTTACAGGTCCTCTTTACTGATGAGAGCAAATTTAACTTGTTTGGCTCCGATGGTCGTCGTTATGTTTGGCGTAAGCGGAATGAAGAATTTTGTCATAAGAACACTAAGAAGACAGTGAAGCACGGAGGCTTATCAGTGATGGTGTGGGGCTGCATGTCAGCTTCAGGTGTCGGAAACCTTCATTTTATAGAAGGTATAATGGATAAAAACATTTATCTCGACATTTTGAAAATGTTATGGAAAGCGCACGCAAGTTGGGTATTGCCGATAATTTTAAATTTTATCAGGACAATGACCCAAAACACACATCGCTGATAGCAAAAACCTGGCTATTGTATAATTGTCCTAAGGTAATTAAAACCCCTGCTCAAAGTCCTGACCTTAATGTAATCGAGCATTTGTGGGATGAACTTGGGCGCCGAATGCAAAATAGACTGTGCAATAATAAAAATCAATGAAAAGCTGCATTACAGGAAGAATGGGACCAAATAAGTCCTGATGTCTGTAAAAAATTGGTTGAATCTATCCCATATGCATACAAAATAAAAATTATGAGTTTGCCCGACTTTTGCTGTGAGCCTAGTTTTAAGGTTTTTCTGAATATTTCGTTTTTAAGCTTGTTATAACTACACTGGAGTAGATCTTTTTTTACATTATTATATTCCTTAATAAATGCTTTATTTAATTTTAAAAACTATTTCCGAAAACGTTAAAAAATTTTTTTTGTTAGGTGTACAATTTTTTCACATAGTTTGCCCGACTTTCAATGTAAGCCACTGTATATGAAATACAGAAAATAAGCCAATCCAACAATACCATCGTTGTGTATATATTTTAGTATTGATTGATATGTGTATTAGACGGAGAACCAGCTTACATATCAAGTACAACGATTGATCTTTAATAAATTAACTATACATAAATAATTTTAAACATTTTTCTATTAGAAAAATTTTGGAATAAATTATTGGTTAAATCAAACTGAATCACTTAGTAGGTCCTCCAACGTATAATGGTGATTAGACTCATTTCATTTGTAACACATCGAATATATTGATCTCCAACTTTATCCGGAAGAAAATCTAAGACGGGGTAGCAGAGGTATTACAATGTAATATGCGGTCTAAGTGAACTCAAATTAATAGCAGGGTAATTTTACACATTCGGATCTTAGGTATAGTGCCATTCCGCTATTTCAGGCTCACTTAGGCTATGTTGCTCATTGTGATATCACTGGTGAACTTTTCTCTTTCCACTGAGTGCTGCCCGATTCCAAGTTCAGCTCAATGTTTCACTTTTTTTATGTAAGACACAATTTTCTATTAAATTTGCGTTTTGCGTAGTTGATTCTAAGAAACAAATTATTATATATTCGTTGTTTCAGCTTTTGCTCTCAAAATCATTTAAAAACGTGTTTCAAAAAAAAAAATGCGGCTTTAAAATAAAGCGTTGAAAAACATCTACTTTTGAATGCTTTTTTGCTTTGTACACGGACGAAAAATACTGTTTTTTCATATGTTTGGGTGTAAAAACTATATGCTTGGAACTCAAAATTTTCAACACATTATTTTTAAGTGCAAGCATATTATGATCATAAACTAGTATAACATGTTAGCGACATATTAAGTTTGGGACATAACATTTTTGTAAATATAATAAGTTTTTTATGCAAACATAAAATATTTAAGAATAACCTATAAACATATATGTATTTAGAAAGAGAGACCTGCAAATAGAAACAAGTATATACAACCGTAAGTTCGGCCAGGCCGAAGCTTATGTACCCTCCACCATGGATTGCGTAGAAACATCTACTGAAGACTGTCATCCACAATCGAATTACTTGGGTTGCGGTAAATTTTGCCGATGACAAGGTATCTTAAAACTTCCTAATACCGTTATATATACCACACCCTCAAAAAAAATCGTTTCTTTAACATATGTTCCAAACATATTTTGCAGGAAGCACATATATTATTGGATACTGCCGAAATATTAATATGTTTGTTTTATGTGAACATATTATATGTTTGGAAGCATTTTGAGCCCAAAAATATTATATGCTTGGAAGAATTTTCCCCAAAGAAGATTGTGATCATTCTCTCACATAATTTTCACTTCCACGAAATTTTTAGTTCTTGGCACCTTTTTCTGTAATACAAATAATGTTGAAGAAATTATTCAATTTTATAATTTTTTTTTTAATTTTACCTTTCGCCTGGGCGGAGATTCGAACCGAGGCCCATACAGTTTGTAAGCCAACACACTATCCACTGGGCTATGTAGTAGTTATAGTCACCAGTAGACAATTATCGTTACAAGTTACATTTATATAGCATACTTTGCAGCGCCCACGAGCCCATGCAAACATAACATTATTTAAAAGAAACATACATTTGTTGGCCACGTGGAGCAGTGGTTAGCATGTCTGCCTTGCATGCAAAGGGTCGTGGGTTCAATTCCTGCTCCGACCGAACCAATTTTTTTTTGCAATTTAGACATTTATACTATATTAAATTTTTATAATGAAACTTCGAAATGTGGGTTATTAAAAATTTACAGTCCCCACATACATAAAATTCTCCTCTCAAGGCGAAAACACATGCTGTTTTTTTTTAAATCTCTATGCTCTTGGTTCCGAATGTCTATTCTCTTTACTCCGAATACTCATTCTAATATTCAAATTAAATAATATTTAGACTTGCATATAAAATTTTTGGCCTTATCATAAAGCAGTTTTCCGAAACAATATACAACCGTATCACAGAAATTGTAAACATATATATGTTTGCTCGAAATTTGTAAATTTATATATGTTTACATTCACACATATTATTTTTATGAAACATTCATACCCCAAACATAATATATTTTAACATATTAACATATGTGTCCCAAACATTTAGTGTTAGTTTAGGAACATTACATGTTGGCACTTAAATATATTGTGTTTAAAAATTGTGCCCGAAACACATTTTGTTTATATCGGAACATATGAAAAACATATTTTTCTAACAGTGCACGTAGTCCACACGTGGTATATATTAAACTTAAAATGGCCGATTAAATACGTATATAATTAAGTTTGACAATTTTCTATAGAAATAACATTTTGACAAAATTTTCTATAGAAATAAAATTTTTACAAAATTTTCAAAAGATTTAAAATTTTGACAACATTCTCTATAGAACTAACATTTTGACAACATTTTCTACAGAAATAAAATTATGCCAAAATTTTCTATAGAAATAAAATTTGACAAAATTTTCTATAGAAATAAAATTTTGACAAAATTTTCTATAGAAATAAAATTTTGCTAGATTATTTTGCTCGAGTGGCAAGCATGATTATGAACCGACATTGACCAATTTTTGTGTGATTGGGGATCGGCTATATATAACTATAGACCGATATGGACCAATTTTGGCATGGTTATTAGCGGTCATATATTAACACCACGTTGCAAATTTCAACCGGATCGGATGAATTTGGCTCGTCCAAGTGGCTCCGGAGTTCAAATCTGGGGATCGGTTTATATAGGGGCTATATATAATTATGGACTGATATGGACCAATTTTTGAATGGTTCTTAGAGACTAATACCATGTACCAAATTTCAGCCGGATCGGATGAAATTTGCTTCTCTTAGAGGATCCGCAAACCAAATCTGGGAATCGGTTTATATGGGGGCTATATATAATTATGAACCGATATGGACCAATTTTTGCATGGCTGTTAAAGACCATATGCTAACACCATGTACCAAATTTCAAACGGATCGGATGAATTTTGCTCCTCTAAGAGGCTCTGGAGTTCAAATTTTGGATCGGTTTATATGGGGGCTATATATAATTATGGACCGATATGGACCAATTTTTGCGTGGTTGTTAAAGACTATATACTAATACCATGTACCAAATTTCAGCCGTATCGGATGAAATTTGCTTCTCTTTGAGGCTCCGCAAGCCATATTTGGGGGTCCGTTTATATGGGGCCTATACGTAAAAGTGGACCGAAATGGACCAATTTTTGCATGGTTGTTAGAGACCATATACTAACACCATGTACTAAATTTCAGCCGGATCGGATGAAATTTGCTTCTATTAGGGCAATCGCAAGCCAAATTTGGGGGTCCGTTTATATGGGGGCTATATGTAAAAGTGGACCGATATGGCCCATTTGCAATACCATACATTAATAGCAACTACTTGTGCCAAGTTTCAAGTCGATAGCTTGTTTCGTTCGGAAGTTAGCGTGATTTCAACAGACGGACGGAAGGACGGACATGCTCAGATCGACTCAGAATTTCACCACGACCCAGAATATATATACTTTATGGGGTCTTAGAGCAATATTTCGATGTGTTACAAACGGAATGACAAAGTTAATATACCCCCATCCTATGGTGGAGGGTATAAAAATGGAAGTAACCAATTGACGCCTTAAAAATATATATACACAAAGAAAATTTCATTATGTCTATAAACAAACAATATTTTGGTTGGACCAATACTGAAAATATATATGCTTGAAGCAAAATATATTTGGGATATGTGCAAAAAACAACAAATTTAAAGACGATTTCATAACTTTTAGAAACTTTTTCTGAATTATTAAAGATAACTTGATATACGTCCAACAAAATTTTCTTTCTGTCTTAGCTATAAGGAAAAAACGACCTATTGAAAAGATTATCGGCTCTTGGACAACGAAAAAAACTTTGTAGCAAAGAAATGCGTCTTGTATGTTAAACAAAATTCGCATTCGTATTTTAAAAACATGCATACAACTGCAACAATTGAAAAATAATTTGAGATATGCCTCTTGGGAATCAGAAATTGTTGGACAGATGAATAAACAACCAACGCTGGTTTGACTCACTAACAGGTTGGCTGATAAGTCTCCGGTCTGACACATAGATGGCGTCGCTAGTATTAAATGCATATTATTTTTATATAGTACCAACCTTCAAATGATTCGTGTCAAAATTTGACGTCTGTAAGCGTCTTTTATGAAGCAACTTTTATTATTGTGAAAAAAATGGAAAAGGGAAAAACTACGGTGGAAGCAAAAATGAGTTTCTGCCCCAGGGAAATCAACAATAATTGATTGGTATGCAAAATTCAAGCGTGGTGAAATGAGCACGGAGGACGGTGAACGCAGTGGACGAGGTGGTTACCGACGAAAACATAAAAAAAATCCACAAAATGATTTTGAATGACCGTAAAGTGAAGTTGATCGATATAGCAGAGGCCTTAAAGATATCAAAGGAACATGTTGGTCATATCATTCATCAATATTTGGATATGCGGAAGCTCTGTGCAAAATGAGTGCCGCGCGGAGCTCACATTTGACCAAAAACAACAACATGTTGATGATTCTGAGCGGTGTTTGCAGCTGTTAACTCGTAATACACCTGAGTTTTTCGGTCGATATGTGACAATGGATGAAACATGGCTTCAGCACTACACTCCTGAGTCCAATCGACAGTTGGCTGAGTGGAACCGGTGAACCGTCTCCGAAGCGTGGAAAGAAGACTCAAAGTCCGCTGGCAAAGTAATGGCCTCTGGTTTTTGGAATGCGCATGGAATAATTTTTATCGATTATCTTGAGAAGGGAAAACCCATCAACAGTGACTATTACATGGCGTTATTGGAGCGTTTTAAGGTCGAAATCGCGACAAAACGGCCGCATATGAAGAAGAAAAAAAGTGTTGTTCCACCAAGACAACGCACCGTGCCACAAGTCATTGAGAACGATTTTGAACGAATTTTGACAAAAAAATGTGTTTTTCTTTGTTAGACCGGGGACTTATCAGCCAACCTGCTAGATGATTCTGAGTCGATACAGAGTGCACGTGATACGAAATTGTAGTGACTCACGATGTCAACGGCTCGAGGATGCCGGAGCGTCAGTAACGAATTTCGGAGGAATACGTTTGCGGAAGTAATCCCGCTCACAAACACAATAAAACTTGCAAATTGAATTCGCTTAAAGTTTTAATGACACCTATGATGTTAAGAGTTTAAATTGAAATTCTTCATACTATTCTAGGACACTCCACATATATCTATTGACGAAGGTTTTTTAACTCTTATTTGTACAATGAAAAAATAAATTCATGAGCTCAACGATTTCATGTCCTAAAAATACAAATTGCTTAGAATGGAACACGAATTTCTCATATATAAAGTTTTTTCCTTGTCCAAAAGTCAATAAACATTTCAATGAAGACGGTTTGTCCTCATAGTTTAGTGATTCAAAAAGGGTATCTTAACATAAAAGTAAACGTTTTGACTAGAGTCAATCTGGCTTAAATAATTTTGAAAAATTCTTTAAAGATAACGAAATGTTCTTTAAGGTTGTTGGCTCTTTGTATCTTCAAATTCAAAAAGCATTAAAAATAGGAGATTTTTTAAACACTTTATTTTAAAGACTCAAATTCAAATTTTGCGGATAATAGAAAAGGTGGCAAACAAGTTATTGATCAAGCCTTGACACTACGGCATGGCAATGTATAAAGCAGACGCTACTCGAAGGCTGAACCAAAGGAGACAGTTGTAAATGTCAGGCAGTTATACATCGAATCTGGCACAGACTGGTCAACAGAGCAACGTAAAGATCCCATTCTGAGAAAAATTGTTTCGGCAAAACAAGAAAATAAGAAACCCAGCAAGAAAGACATCGCAGCCGAAAGTCCACTTATGAAAGCATACTGGGCTCAATGGGATAGTTTAGTTCTAGTCAATGGATCCCTGCAACGTAAATGGGAAAGCGAAGATGGAAAGAGCAGCCGAAATTTGATCATCGTACCGGATTCCAAAATAAGAGACGTTTTGGCGGAGTTCCATAATGGTCCCAGTGGAGGTCATCTGGGAATAACCAAAACAGCCGAGAAAGTGAAGCAACGATTCTACTGGGTTGGATGCCAGAAATCAATTGCTGAATGGGTAGCCAATTGCGAGAAGTGCATGAAGGCGAAAGGTCCAACAAGGAAAAGTCGAGGTCCTATGCAAGAATATAGACCAGGAGCCCCGTTTGAAAGAATAGCAATGGACGTGGCAGGCCCTTTCCCAGTAAGTGATTCTGGAAACCGTTATGTCCTTGTGGTCATGGATTACTTCAGCAAATGGCCGGAGGTGTATGCAATTCCAAACCAAGAGGCAAAAACGATTGTGGATGTTGTCAACAAAAACTGGATATGTCGCTACGGTGTGCCGTCCGAGATTCACTCAGACCAGGGAAGAAATTTTGAATCGGCCATATTCAAAGAGATGTGTGAATCTCTTGGTATCAAGAAAAAAAAAAAAGGACTACGCCATTACATCCACAATCCGATGGCATGGTAGAAAGGTTTAATCGCACCCTGGAGGAACATCTTCGAAAAGTGGTGGACAACGGCCAGAGGGACTGGGACGAGCATATACCAAAGTTTTTGCTGTCGTATAGATCTGCCATTCATGATTCCACCTCTCGAACACCGGCCAATGTTCTATTCGGAACTGAGTTGAAGTTGCCTGGAGATCTGATATTCGGCGCTAAACCTAATGAGCTCGCCATGGAAGAAAACAGAAACGACATCCCAAACACTTTCGGTGAAGTTCACGAATCAGTGCGCAACAAAATAAAAATGGTCAGCAACAGAATGAAGGCGAGATACGATCGTGCTGTAAATACTGAGGGCTTCCAAGAAGAAGAATTGGTTCTGCTATTTAACCCGCAACGAAAGAAAGGATTGTGTCCTAAACTGCAAACACAGTGGGAAGGCCCATACAAAGTCATCAAGAAGATCAATGATGTTGTATAACGGATTGAGAAGGACGACAGCCCTAGATCAAAGATGAAAGTTGTACATCTGGAACGATTGGCTCCTTACGGAACAGGTTCTATGCCTGTTCGGGACGAACAGGCTTAAGCGGGAGGCAGTGTTACGAATTTGATAATTATAGATATAAGTTTATTTAAATTAGTTTCCGTTAATTTAAAACTTCACATTGTAACGATAAAATTTCGCTATCACTTGTTGGAATCATCTATTCATTTTCTAGTATTTTCCTGAATTTCTTTTATGTTCTTTTGTTTGCTTACCGAAATGTTAGTTCTTACTCTCTCATAGAATAGCAACCCTTTGCTTTGTTATTCTGCATTCCCATTTCATCTCATTGTCTATTGTCATTGTTGTTGTAGTAATGCGAGCATAAATCTATGTGAGTGTGTATGTGTTTGGCAGCCACCAGACGAATAACTTAATGATCGTAGATCCTTCTAGCATTGTCTAAGAATGTTCTGGCGTTGCCAGAATATTGTAGTGCTACTAGAATGTTCTCGTATTGCCACACCGTCATATATAAAAGCGCTCGCATGCTGCTAACGAGTGAGTCTTAATTAAAGCGTCAAACGAATAACTTCAGTGTGAACGAATTGTAAAGTGTGAAGTCATAGTAAATAAATTGTAGATTGTCGTTATTTAAAAGAACTGTGTTTTAATTGTCGGGTAATTAAAAACGCCTAAATATAAAAACGTAACAATAAGAAACGCAGGTTCAAATCTCACCAGCGGCAATTTTTTTTATCAAATATTTTTCAAAAAAAATATTTTTCTATTTTATGTTCGGCATATATTTTCGTACAAATATATTTCTTCCATTAAAAATCAACAAAAATTTAAAATTCTCATAATTTGGAAAACCTTATCAAAAGAACTTCCATGGAAGTGAAACAGTCAAACGGCACAGGTTCAAATCCCAGCGGGGATGTAATTTATTTTTCTATTATTTTTTTTACTTTTTTATTAATTTCCTATTTTTTTATTTTTTATTAGTTTTCTATTTTTTTGTAAACTTTAATTGTCCAAAATTTGCACTTAAAATAGCCTGATTGCGTTTTTTCTAACACTTGTCCACAAGGACTGCATTGGAAGTAGAAAAAACGCATTGGGGGATCCCAAGATGCGCTTTAGAAGAAATGTTTATGCACTTGTACAAAAGGACTGCATCGGAAGTTGAAAACACTCGATGGGGGATTCTGGGATGGGCTTTAAAAGAAATGTTTGTGGAACAACTTCACATTTTTTTTTTTGGGGGGGGGGATCCTTACTTCAATTCTCCCTTTCTTTGGCTCGGAAACAATACCAAAATCATTAGTGTAAAGGCAACATTTTTGGAACCTGACATGCTTTTTTCAGTACACTTACGATCTCTCAAAAGTAAATTTCAAACTTTACAATTAATTATTATTCGAGCTTTATGGACAAGTTAGATTAAAGAATTTGATCAATAGAATCGATTGTTCTATTGATCAAGTTCCCTAATATAATTTGTCCAAAAAAAACTCGAATAATAATTAATTGTAAATTAAGATATGCATTTCGACGTTGATCGCCAGTTTCAGTATCAGGCTAACATGAAAAATAATAGTAAATTTCAAACTTTACATGCGACTCAATGGTGAGTCTCTAAAATTGTCTTGAATGGGACGATTTTTCGTGAATGTGCGAGAGTGTGAATCTTTAAAAGTTTTTTTTTCGTGAGTTTGCGTGAGTAAAATATTACTTACGTGCATACATCTCATCAGTATACACATTATGGAGTTTAGAACCTATATTTGTGATAAACGCATTTATATGACCCCATAATGGTTTACAACATAAAAATTGTGAATTTCAATTGTAAATGCCTCTCATTTACATCTTACCACAAATGGTAATAATGGGGAAAAATTCTCAACATTTCCCCCTCTTCTCCAAGTATTCATCGTAACGAAGTAATCAATTCTAAAAGTCATTTGCAAACAACATTTACGCTATAATTAAACATTTAACACCAAACATTTGTGATAAGCACAATTGAGAAGTCACATAAAAGACTTAATTTTGTGTAATCTTCAAATTCCTTAGAAAAGGAAACTTGCTCCACGAGAATGGAGAAAGGAGAAAACTGACATTTCAGCCTCATTGCAAAATTACCAATTCAGGCCATTGTGACAATGACGAAGAAATTTGCCAAATTTCTGAGAAATTTCATTTGCAGCCTTGGCAGTAGCAAACGTTCATTTTACCATTTACTTACCTTAACACAATTTGTTTAAATAGGTAATAATGGAAATTTCATTAGGGAACTTTTTTGTGTTGTAACCAGCGAAATTTCACTGAATAAATATACACGAGGAACACAATCAGTTTTACAAAACTTTCTGCACCAACATCAGCGGCAAATGCCACTTGCAAATTGTGTTTAGATTGCGATGAAAGTCCTCTAACTCAAAAGTTAGCTGTCATGGTCGGTTTTTTTTTGCTTCGCCATCTTCTTGTTCGACATCAAGGAGGAAAGAATCAAACTCGTTAGTGATTTCCCGCGGCCACTGCACTGTTACCTTCGTTATTAAATTCCAAAAATCAACAAAACTAAAAGTAACTCCTTTTTTTAAGAGACTGAATTTTGTGAAACTCACTATCGTCTATTGTGTAAACTGTGTAACGAAATTCTTTAATTCGCCCTTAACACAAGAATAACTTGCCTCGCCTTCCTCTTTGCAGACACTTAGTGAAAATTTGAACAGAGCTACCAAGGAACTCAGCGATTTTAAATTGGTTATGCAAACTATTGCGACAATTCAAGCGACAACGCTGACACATGAAATCATAATCCGTGAAATGCAAGAGACATACACGGTACTCAGTGAGCATAATATCAAGGTAAGTAAGTCTCAATAAATAAAAATGATAATTATCCTTTCAATGTAGAGTCATCTAGTTTATCTTGAAATTTATTTGAACGAATTTGTTTTTTCTTTTTTCATTAATTAATCAATTTTTATTCATCCAAAATTAGTTTAATGATATAAATTGACTTGTTAATTTGCCTTGTTATGTGGAAGTTCTTCAAAGTCTTTGTTTATTCGTTTTTTTATGGAATATATTTTAATAATTTGACATATTGTTGTTTTTTTGTTTTTTGATCTCAGCTTAAAGCCATGCATTGACTAAACTACAAGTGTAGCTTAACCAACAGAGGAAAAGTATGCTTGTCAAATTTATTTGGGCAAAGCCCTATAGACTGCAAGATGGTTGGATGTACAGCTGTTTCGGAATTACCACATTCCTCATCAGCAAAAAAAACAACAATAACGATTGAAGAGAAGCCAACAATAACAAACAAAACGAATGAAGATAGAGGAAGCACGCTCAAAAACAAACCCAGCCAAATACATACAAATCGATTTGAGTTTGGCAAAGGAAAAGAGATATGCTGGCAAATTTGTTTAGGCAGTAGCCGACTATCAAACCCTTTTTCGGGAGGTTCAAGTGTAGTTCACGTTGGGTTGAGTGAATTACCCGAATTTATTCTGATAATTGGTTGATAGTTTTGCTGCAAGTAGAGGATGCTGATGAGGAATGTGGTAATTCCGAAACAGCTGTACATCCAACCATCTTGCAGTCTATAGGGCTTTGCCCAAATAAATTTGACAAGCATACTTTTCCTCTGTTGGTTAAGCTACACTTGTAGTTTAGTCACTGCATGGCTTTAAGCTGAGATCAAAAAACAAAAAAACAACAATAACGATTGAAGAGAAGCCAACAATAACAAACAAATCGAATTTGACATATATTTTTAAAAGGGTATGTTCAGTCAGAGCTCATTTCAAATTAGGGGCGTTTACATTATAAAATGGACGTGTTTTGGAGGAAAACTTGTGTTTTTAATTTAATTTTTTGTATGGAGAAAATGCCTCGTTTTGAAATGCTTTGAATAAAAATGGGGGGATGGAGCAGGTTCTAATGAGCACCGATGGTGGACAGTATAGAGAGCTGGACACAACGCTCCAAGATTGTAGTTGTGTTTGTGGACTGTATTTGGAATCCCAGAGAAAGATAGCTCCCACAAGCGAGATGTTAAATACTTGGTGGATGAGTTTAGTTATATTGTTAGGAAATGATATCTCGAGCAATGAGGTATCGTAACCCAACACAATAAGTAAACCCAAGTAGAGGTAAACACAAGTGGGTCAGATTTCAATTTACAATTTATTTTAAGATGATCAACTCTCACCTAGTGGCCTGGGTCACGGCTTACAAAAAACAGAAAGATTGTATCCTTCCCACTAACTAAGAAACCTATCAACTTCATTTATTTTTATTTTTAGAACATTCTGAAGTTTTAACGATTTTTTTTGACATTCCTGTCGATACTTGTTTTGGTATATGTATATCGTTTTCAAATTCAATGTCTTTCAAATTGTATTTACGTTACATTTTAAGCTAACATAATTCATTCAAATTCATCCAATCAAATTTCTATATATAATAACTAAGGCTAAACAGCCATGTTTAGACATGCTTATAAAGGGAAAACATTTCAAATCCCAAAACATGCTTGGTGAGAGCGAATTATAAGTCGTTTTAAGTTTTGTAAAAATATTACTTTGAACTGAAATTGAAAATCATTATTTTTGAACCGTTGAAACTATCTTTTGCATATTGCTTCTGGCACCATTTTCTGTACACTTTTTTATAGTCCTAAAATCCCTCCAGATTTCCAATTTCAGGCAAATTGCATAAAAACTACAGTTTTTATAAGCCCAAGACCTCAAATCGGGAGGTCGGTTTATATGGGGACTATATCAAAATATGGACTATCCATCTTCGAACTTGACCTGCCTGAAAACAAAAGACGAATCTGTGCCAAATTTCAGGACGATAGCGCCATTATTGAAGGCTGTAGCGTGATTACAACAGACAGACAGACGGACAAACGGACATGTTTATATAGCCTTAGAATTTCTCCCTGATCAAGAATATATACTTTATATAGTCGGAAATTGATATTTCGATGTGTTACGAACGGAATGACAAACTTATTATACCCCCGTCACCATTCTATGGTGATGGGTATAATAAGGGCTCGTTCACAACAAATGTTCCCTATCGAGACATTTATATCTTGACGCTCACTTCATACCGGTATACCTGGCACATACACCCTTTGTCCTAATTTATAAAATTACTTGATCACGTACATGCAAAAAGAAAATTATGTTCGAAATTTATTATATCCGCTTTCGGATTTTTTCAAATAAAGATGTATGCTTTCATGCAATGAACTTCTCTAAATCCGATTGAGTTTACATTACAAACTAATCTATAAATAGATCTAATTGTTGTTGCGTTGTTTTTCGCAACAAAAAAAAAATACTTTTCTCCGGAAAGAGGAAATAAAATCGCATTTATAACAATCATTGCAATGACTGTAATCTTTTATTTAAAAAAAAATATTTATTTGTTGTTTTGATCTCAGCTTTAAAACCATTGTGTTGACTCAACTACCAGCTTAGCTTAACCAACAGAGGAAAATAATGTTCGTCAAATTTATTTGGGCAAAGACCTATAGACTGCAAGATGGTTGGATGGACGCACGTTTCGGAATTACCACATTCCTAATCAGCATCCTTGCAGCAAAAATTATCAACGAATTATCAGAATAAATTCGGGTTGTTCACTAAACCCAAAGTAAACCACACTTGAACCTTCCGCAAAAAGGTTTATGATAGTCGGCTTTTGCCGAAATAAATCTTTGTACAAATATCTCTTTTTTCCTTTGCCAATGTCAAATCATCGATTTGAGTGCAGTTGGCTGGATTTATTTTGAGCGTGTTTCCTCTTACTTCATTCGTTTTGTTTTTATACTCACCACCATAGAATGGTGACGGGGGTATAATAAGTTTGTCATTCCGTTTGTAACACATCGAAATTTCGATTTCCGACTATATAAAGATATATATTCTTGATCAGGGAGAAATTCTAAGACGATATAACGATGTCCGTCTGTCTGTCTGTTGTAATCACGCTACAGTCTTCAATAATGAAGCAATCGTGCTGAAATTTTGCACAAACTCGTCTTTTGTCTGCAGACAGGTCAAGTTCGAAGATGGGCTATATCGGTCCAAGTTTTGATATAGTCCCCATATAAACCGACCTCCAGATTTGGGGTCTTGGGCTTATAGAAATCGCAGTTTTTACCCAATTTGCCTGAAATTTGAAATCTAGAGGTATTTTATGACCTTAAAGAGGTGTGCCAAAAATGGTGAGTATCGGTCCATGTTTTGGCATAGCCCCCATATAGACCGATCTCCCGATTTTACTTCTTGGGCTTAGAGAAACCGCAGTTTTTATTCAATTTACCTGAAATTAGAAATCTAGAGGTATTGTAGGACCACAAATACGTGTGCCAAAAATTGTGAGTATCGGTCCATATTTTGGTATAGCCCCCATATAGACCGATATCACGATTTTACTTCTTGGGCTTATAGAAACCGCAGTTTTTATCCAATTTACCAGAAAATTGAAATCGAGAGGTACTTTAGAACCGTAAAGAGTGTGCCAAAAATGGTGAGCATCGGTCCATGTTTTGGTATGGTCCCCATATAAACCGACCTCCCGATTTGGGGTCTTGGGCTTATAGAAACTGTAGTTTTTATCCAATTTGTCTGAAATTGAAAATCTAGAGGTACTTGAGGACCATTAAAAGGTGTGCGAAAATGATCCGTATCGTTCCATGTTTTGGTATAGCCCCCATATAGACGGATCTCCTGATTTTACATCTTGGGTTTACAGAATCCGTAGTTTATATACAATTTGCCTGAAATTGGAAATTTATAGGTATTTTAGATCCATAAAGAGGTGTGCCACAAATGGTGAGTATCGGTCCATGTTTTGGTATAGCCCCCATATAGACCGATATCCCGATTTTACTTCTTAGGCTTCTAGAATCCGAAGTTTTGGCTGAAATTGTAAATATTCTGGTATTTTAGGCTCACAAAAACGTGTATCGCAGTCAAAAAAAAGTTTACTTGGATCCAAAGATTTTGACCTCCCTTTAAGGATTTTGGTATTGATTCCGAGCCAAAGATGCGGCTTCTTTAAAATAAAGTCATTTTTTGGGACCTCCCTGGCTTTAAACCTAGGATCGATCAAATTAAAATTAGATACAGATCTCATTCATCGAATTTTTATTCTCTGTTTGCGATATATTAATAAAGGTATTTATGTACAAACAAATTCCAATTTCAAAATCCAAATTATGCCAGGTACTTCAAAGTAAAAACAGGTTTCTTAATGCTAAAAAAAACTTTAAACCAAAGATGCAAATCCCTAAAATAGGTCTTAGCCTATATTTGAATCGTTTTTATATTAAATTTAAAAATTCAATATGTCAGTTGAGTTAAAGTCGATTTTTTTAAATTAAAAATGATTTTCTTTATTTTATTTTGAAGCAAGGATTATAAACTTTCTTTTAATTACAATGTCATTGTTTTAAAGATTTTTGTCCTTAGTATTGCGTAAATTTTGAGTCCTAAAATTTAAGATGCATAATCTTCCATATTAGGTCAATATTTTTTTCAGTGCGGATTAAGTTTTTATGGGTTTTGGTAATGCCTCCATATAGACCGACTTCACTTCTTGAGGGCGCACTGATCATGAAAATTGCTTGAAACTCAATGTAAAATCTGATTTTACTTCTCGGGTGAAAATCTACAGATTTAAGATTTCAAATCAAGACGTTATTTTATAATTTTCTTGCACACTTATAAGAGATGCTAATGATTCCTCTAAAACTCAAACAAAAATGGTTCTTATAAATCCAGAATCTGATATAGTCCTCATAGGTGAAATCTTTAAATTTATCTTCGGGAAGTGTCCTCAAGCCCTCCTGAAATTTCAGAGGAAACCCTAATATTTGGTTCATGGTGGTGGCTATTTAAGATTCGGCCCGGCCGAACTTACTGCTGTATATACTTCTTTTTATTGTTGGTTTATACTTCAATCATATTTGATGTTTTGATCTCAGCTTTACGGTGAAAAAAAATCTTTGTTTGTCTAGAATTTTCTCTCAGTGTGTACATTGTATTTCTTATTGTTGACGACAGTAAGAACTACATGACATATTGGATAGTAGTTTTCCAATTTCCAACATAGGGAATATGAAATTAGAAACGCAAGTGATCTAGTATTTATCAAAAAAATGTTATAGTATTCTTCCAAACGATCTTTTTTACAGGAAAAAGAAATTTTCAATCAATGTTCGTTGATCTAAATTTTCATTTGGGAAGAACATATTTCATCTTTGTGTATAACTTGCCAACCTGATACAAATAACCATCAATTCGCGATTCCATTCTCGTTTTGAAAGTTAAAACGGCTGCCATCAAACTTTGGTTTAATGAATTTTCAGTCGAGTAGACAATGGCGAATGCCCATTGACTCTGGTGATGTAAAAACAATTTTATAAAGACTAACGCAACATTTTTTTTTAATTTCTGGATATTTTTTTCATTTCCACAAGGTTTATTTAGTTCTTAGCACCTTTACCTGTAATACATACAATGAAGAAGAATTTTTTTGATTTAATTTTTTTTAAACAATTTTATTTTTTTTTTTTTTAATTATTTATCGTCTGGACGGAGAATCGAACCGACTATATTGTTTGTTAGGCAATGGTCGCCATTAACGCACAAGCAACGCATCAAATCAAGTAGTAGTTATATTTATTGATCTTAATTTTGGGCACCCACGAGCCGATATAAAGACACTTTATTTCACAGATATATACCTTTTGTTGGCCACTTTGTTAAAAATACAAGTTTTGGAAACGGAAATTATGTAATTGTACATATATTCCAAAAAATTTCGAAAAAATGTCCGGCTTTAATTACAACTGTATTAAATTTTTACTATGAGACTTCAAAATTATCTTATTAAAGACGTATTTTCAAAAAAGTATAGTACTGGATATAAATGAAATGGACTGTGATTTTGAAACAAAAATTATTTTTTAATGTTTTAAATTTTCGAATAAATTAAAAAAAACTCGTAACACAAATGTCTTGAGATAAATGGACAATAGGTTGAAAACGTTTTCCAATTGTTTTGCATCCCAAATGCTTATTGATTGCTCAACTCTAAAACTCTTCCTGTGCAGATTTCGACGTGCCTGACCATCTGTCTGTCCTTCTATTTTTATAATCGTCTATCCTGAAGGTATATGCGCCCCAATTCTCTAAATTATGACCCCATTATTCTTATTTATTAAGCGATCTTTTTCAAATATTGCATATACAACGTACACTGGGTAGATGGCTTGGCTTCCCATAACTTTGAGTTCCAAAACGAAAATTGTCTATGATTTTTATGGCGACATTTGGTGAGGGGTTCTTAATTGCAATTAACCTTTACCCATTCCACTTCATGCCATCACCCTCTTTATTTTCACCCATGAAACATTTGCATTTTTTTATTTAGCTTAAAATTCTACTCCATTCATAGTTGGGTGAATTCTAGTTCATATTTTGCACACATGCATGGTGCTGCCACTATTTTGCCGTACCCCAATGGAAATGGAAAAATACATGTCCATTTCTATCCAATATCCCAGAGTCCAAAGGGGATCATTATATCCACTTTCAGGTAGACTCGAAAAAATGAATTCTCTGTGGAAAGTTTATTCTGGTCACTTAATGTCGGAAGCTACATTACTCCCTGTTATTAGGATTTTGCTTGCTTTTCTGTAAATTCAAATGAGGATTTTTTAGAAAATCTCTGTAAAGTCCACTTTGTGGCCATATTTGCAAGCGTTGTCGGAAAAATGGTTCAGAGAAACATTCCCTATTCAAAACAACAACAAAAAGAGACCAATGGATAAATATGAACGAGTGGACATGTATTGCATATTTGTAGATGGTGAATGTATGTGGAATTACTGAAAACCATGATGATTAACAGCAGTGGTGACTGCAAAAATACCCTTACTAATAACGACAAAGTTCAGACGAAATATATGCAAAAAAGAAAAGAAAATTGGCTCAGTTTTTGTATATAAGTCCTCAAAAACTAACATCTTAGTTATTCCGTATTTTGATTACGACACAGATTTATAATAGAATGTTATATAGGGATCTCCCCGTACAGTAACTGATACTGATATTTTTTTAGTTCTTGCCTTGCTCTCTAAATGGGCCAAAAGAGAGAAATTCACCTGGCGAATTAAACAGCCATTTCAAGTACCCATTTCAAGTACCCATCAGCAGCATGTCGATCATCTCATCTCTTTCCAATTTTAATGTTTAAAACAAGATAATAAAACGAAAGTTGCAAGAATGTGAGGATGAACTGAATGTGATGAATTTAAAAAAGGATTCGCGCGCACGATTTGGAGAGAGATGAGATGATGACGTGCTTCTGGAGGTGGGGGGAGATGATCGACGTGCTGCTGATGGGTACTTGAAAAAAATCACGCGCAAAACTACTTCATTTAGCACAGTTTTTGATTTCTATTCCGACATTCATTTTCCCCATAAAATATTGCGCTTTTTGACCGCCTATTTTTTGGGACATATGACCGCGATGAAGGAGAACATAACATCAAGCCGCCCAATGGAGTCCATAATGCCCAAATATAATTTTGGGTCATATGGCCGTTAGGGGATATGTCCGGTCGCCGGGATAATCCATCGCTTAAAAACTTTTTGGTGTTTGGTCGAAACTGGGTTTGAACCCACGAACCTGTATATGCAAGGCGGGCATGCTAACCATTGCACCATGGTGGCTCCCGGTGGCACGGTTAAAGCTTAGTAGTAGCCGGATCTTATTGCGTAGAAAAATCTACGACACGATTGAATTACTTTGTTTGTGGTAAAACTTGCCGATGGCAAGGTATTTTAAAAATTCTTGAAATGGTCTTCTAAATTATATTTTAGTCCATATGTCATATATTTCGTACCTTAAAAAAGAAAAATCTTCTTTAAGTGCAAACTAATATTTTCAATAATATAAGATTTTCCGCCTTTAGTTCTTGCACAGTCATTATAGACTTGTCCGTCGGATATACAAGTGTATCTTATATTATGAACGTTTCACTCCTTCAAATTATTGAAGATATTCAACAACAGAATCAAACACTTTTAATACAGGGTGGCGAGTATACGAACTTTGCAACTTATTCCAAATTTTTCCTTTATTGAATGGTTTAAATCATAACTACCATCCAAAAACAGTAGGGGGCTAGCTTAAAAATCAAAGCTCTGGTTTATTTTCAAAAACACATAAAATGAAATCCCCTTAGTAAATTTGTGCAATACGCTCTCTTCTTGTCTCTCCATTTTGATTTTCTAGAGTGGTGGACCCTCTCGTTCACCGACAACTGAGTTTGGACAACGACGTCGTCCATATCGTTCGTAGGGGCGGGGATAAAGAGAGCATTGGGATGTATCCAACAATAACATTTCATTTGAATTTAAAGTCTCTATCGGAAAAAAATCCTCAAACTACTAAAGTAGAATAAACTCAAAGCAAATACACCCATAAATGGTCCCATTCTCTGGCCACATACAAACACACATACACACACACTTAGACATCTATCCATTAATTGATGCACATTTAAGTAAAGGATTTCGCCATATAAGCTTTAAAGTATTAAATTATCCAAATGTCGACTGTTGGCGGTATTTTACTCATTTTTGGTTTTTATCAGAGCGAAGTGGTATTAAATGGATTTGTCTGAATTCTCAGTCGCGTATTTCAAACATACATTTGCACTGAAATAATGAATAAAAAAAACAATTCAATGTAATTATCAAATTGCAACATTGGATAGGGGCAAAAAAAGCGATCATGTAGGATTAGATTGCACATGAAAATTGTTCAATATCTGGTCTGCTATTAAATAGTCACCTATAAATATTTTTTGACCACATATTGTTAAATACTGCAATGATTTCTATTAAGCTGATGGTATTAGGACATTAATTTAACGGTTAAAGCTTAGGTTAGGTTAGGTTAGGTATAGTGGCAGCCCGATATTTCAGGCTCACTTAGACTATTCAGTCCATTGTGATACCACAGTGGTGAACTTCTATCTTATCACTGAGTGCTGCCCATTTCTATGTTAAGCTCAATGACAAGGGACCTGCTTTTTATAGCCGAGTCCGAACGGCGTTCCACACTGCAGTGAAACCACTTAGAGAAGCTTTGAAACCCTCAGAAATGTCACCAGCATTACTGAGGTGGGATAATCCAACGCTGAAAAACTTTTTGGTGTTTGGTCGAAACTGGGTTTGAACCCACGACCCTGTGTATGCAAGGCGGGTATGCTAACGATTGCACCATGGTGGCTCCCAATGACACGGTTAAAGCTTAGTAGTAGCCGGATCTTATTGCGTAGAAAATTCTACGACACCATTGAATTACTTTGTTTGTGGTAAAACTTGCTGATGGCGAGGTATTTTAAAAATTCTTTAAATGGTCTTCTAAATTATAAGTTAGTCCATATGGAGTATATTTTAAATAGTCAAAATGATTATGAATCGGTAAGAACCATTTTTTGTACGGCAATTAGAGAGCCAAATTTAAACCGGATCGGACGAAATTTGTTCAAATGTAAAATTTTGGGGGTTTGGTTTATATGGGGGCTATATAAAATTATTAACCGATATAGACAAATTTTTGCGACATTAGTAGAAAGCATATACTGATATCATTTACCGAATTTAAATATGATCGGATTAAATTTGCTTTCCCGGTAGGATCAAGAAGTATAATCTGGGGATCACCTTATATGGGGGCTATATAGAATTATTGACCAATTTGGACACATTTTTCATGGTTATTAGATAGTAAGACTACATACCAAATTTCCAACAAGATCGGATGAAATTTTCTCCTCCAAGAGTATTTGCAAGCTAAATCTGGAGATCGGTAGGGACCATTTTTGTAATTGTGGAACAGGCGAGTTATTTAGGTCTACAAAGTGGTGAAGGTGGTGAACTGACTTTAATTTTTTTTCCTAGTTTTTTCTCTATCTTTTTTAATTTCCAAGCATATTGTAATCAAAATTTCCTCAAATTTGTTTCAAATATATTGCGTTTTAACTTTGTTCATTTAACCACTAACCACCATTACGATTTAATTTAAAAATTGCCCTTTAAGCCAGCAAAGATAACCAAAGTCATGTTCTCTTTTATTCTCTCATTTTTTCAGTTCAATTTCGAAGACATGCTAATGTCTCACCATTTGGGCAAACGATGGCAACGCCTATACCGTTCTTCGCTATACCGACTGGACAAAGTGCAACCGATTAAACAGAAATTCGCCGATATGACTTCTGTCGAAATATCTGGCTTTTGGAAGGAGGTAAGTAATCATCGTTGAACAGGAAACAAATTGCTTCCACCCCATTCACTGTTAACCCAAATGAAAATTAAGAAATTCTCAACATTCTTTTGTTGTGCAACAAATGAGCATTTTTGAGACGGTTAACCCCATTAAAGCGAAACCACCAAACAATATCCATACCTCCCTCATTCCCTGTTTCATCAGAAAGAAGTTCTGCCTACATTGACCAGTAGGCGAATGGTTTCGGATAGTGGGGGGTTCCTTGGAAGTTTAATTAGAATCGGTTGATTTGGATGGAGATTGGTTAAGGGTTCACTGGTTTTGCCATATTTAACATTTGTTTAACGAGTTTCAACTTTTCCCTTTTGGCTTTTTCAGCCATTCCTATTGTGCTCCGCCATAGTTAGGTGGGGTCGTGTGTTTTTTGTCCTCCTTTCGTTTCAGTAGTCATTTTAAATTTAGTTGCTTACGTTTTTAATTCGTTTAGCCTTTGTTTCCGGCTCCGCTTTCTGCTTTTTCTTCACACACACAGACAATTTTTTTTATTACAATTCAATGGGAATTTAATTGGATTTTACTTTCCGCAGTCAGTGAGTCAGTCACACAGTTAGTCGATAGGAGGAAACACATTCATGAAAAATATGGAGGAGCGTATTTAACCATCATCAAAGATATTGGCTCACAATGAATTAGACTATGAGTTAATCTAAAAATCTAGGTTTTGCACTTAACTTGAGAAAAGAATACACAAAATTAACTTTATTTATTTGTTTTTATACCCTCCACCATAGGATGGGGGTATATTAACTTTGTCATTCCGTTTGTAACACATCGAAATATTGCTCTAAGACCCCAAAAAGTATATATATTCTGGGTCGTGGTGAAATTCTGAGTCGATCTAAGCATGTCCGTCCGTCCGTCCGTCTGTCCGGCTGTCCGTCCGTCTGTGGAAATCACGCTAACTTCCGAACGAAACTAGCTATCGACTTGAAACTTGGCACAAGTAGTTGTTATTGATGTAGGTCGGATGGTATTGAAAATGGGCCATATCGGCCCACGTTTACGTATAGCCCCCATATAAACCGATCCCCAAATTTGGCTTGCGGAGCCTTCCGGAGCAGCAAAATTCATCCGATCCGGTTGAAATTTGGTACGTGGTCTAAGTATACGGTCTCTAACAACCATGCAAAAATTGGTCCATATCGGTCCATAATTATATATAGCCCCCATATAAACCGATCCCCAGATTTGACCTCCGGAGCCTCTTGGAGGGGCAAAATTCATCCGATCCGGTTGAAATTTGGTACCTGATGTTAGTATACGGTCTCTAACAACCACGCAAAAATTGGTCCATATCGGTCTATAAATATATATAGCTCCCATATAAACCGATCCCCAGATTTGAACTCCGGAGCCTCTTGGAGGAGCAAACTTCATCCTACCCGATTGAAATTTGGTACGTGGTGTTAGTATATGGTCTCTAACAACCATGCAAAAACTGGTCCATATCGGTTCATAATTATATATAGCTCCCATATAAACCGATCCCCAGATTTGACCTCCGGAGCCTCTTGGAGGGGCAAAATTCATCCGATCCCTTTGAAATTGGGTACCTGATGTTAGTATATGGTCTCTAACAACCATGCAAAAACTGGTCCATATCGGTCCATAATTATATATAGCTCCCATATAAACCTCTAACAGTCATGTAAAAATTGTCAAATTTTATTACTATAGAAAGTTTTGTCAAAATTTCATTTCTATAGAAAGTTTTGTAAAAAGTTTATTTCTATAGCAATGTTTGTCAACATTTTATTTCCATAGAAAATTTTGTCAAAATTTTATTTCTATAGAAAATTTTGTAAAAAATTTATTTCTGTAGAAAATTTTGTCAACATTTTATTTCTATAGACAATTTTGTCAACATTTTATTTCTATAGAACATTTTGTCAACATTTTATTTCTATAGAAAATTTTGTCAACATTTTATTTCTATAGAAAATTTTGTCAAAATTTTATTGCTATAGAAAATTTTGTCAACATTTTACTTCCATAGAAAATTTTGTCAACATTTTATTTCTATAGAAAATTTTGTCAAGTTTTTATTTCTATAGAAAATTTTGTCAAAATTTTATTTCTATTGAAAATTTTGTCAAACTGAATTATATACGTATTTAATCGGCCTTTTTTTATACCCTTCACCACTACTGTGGTACAGGGTATAATAAGTTTGTGCATTTGTATGTAACGCCAAGAAGGAAAAGTCTGAGACCCATCGTTTAGTATACCGATCGTCTTAGAATCAAATTCTGAGTCGATTTATGTCTGTCTGTCTGTCTGTCTGTTGATGTATTTTTGTGTGCAAAGTACAGCTCGCAGTTTTAGTCCGATTGTCCTAAAATTTGGTATAGGGTCCTGTTTCGGCTCAAAGACGATCCCTATTGATTTTGGAAAAAATCGGTTCAGATTTAGATATAGCTGCCATATATATTTTTCACCGATCTGGTCATAATTGGCGTGTATATCAACCGATGTTCCTCAAATTCCGTACATCCGAATATTTTATGAGTCTCGAAAAACTTGCAAAATATCATCAAAATCGGTTCAGATTTAGATATAGCTCCCATATATAGCTTTCGCGCGATTTACACTCATTTGCCCACAGAGGTCAATTTTTTGCTCCGATTTAGTTGATATCGGTTCAGATTTAGATATATCTCCCATATATAGCTTTCGCCCGATTTACACTCATATGTCCACAGAGGCCAATTTTTAACTCCGATTTAGTTGAAATTTTGCACAGGGAGTAGAATTAGCATTGTTGCTATGCGTGCCAAATTTGGTTGAAATCGGTTCAGATTTAGATATAGCTCCCATATATATGTTTTTCTGATTTCGACAAAAATGGTCAAAATACCAACATTTTCCTTGTAAAATCGCCACTGCTTAGTCGAATGGTTGTAAAAATGACTCTAATTTTCCTAAACTTCTAATACATATATATCGAGCGATAAGTCATAAATAAACTTTTGCGAAGTTTCCTTAAAATTGCTTCAGATTTAAATGCTTCCCATACTTTTTTTTTTACTAAAATTATGTTCCACTAGTGCATTAGCCAATTTAAATTTTGAGTCTATAGATTTTGTAAAAGTCTATCAAATTCTGTCCAGATCGAGTGATATTTAAATGTATGTATTTGGGACAAACCCTTATTTATAGCCCTAACACATTTGACGGATGTGATATGGTATCGAAAATTTAGATCTACAAAGTGGTGCAGGGTATAATATAGTCGGCCCCGCCCGACTTTAGACTTTCCTTACTTGGTTTTGTTTAATATATACCCCTTATGGACTAACTTACAATTTAGAAGACAGTGTTAAAAGGTTTTACGATACCTTGCCATCGACAAGTGTTATCGCAACCCAAGTAATTCGATTGTGGATGACAGCCTTTAGTAGAAGTTCCTACGCAATCCAAGGTGGAGGGTACATAAGATTCGGCCTGGCCGAACTTACGGCCGTATATACTTGTTTTATTATTCAGATCAAGTTTCAAAATCCCAATATGGCAAAAAATCAAAGCACGTTTAAAAAAATTCCGTAATTAAACTAACACTAAATTTAACTTATTTTTATTGTAAAATAATTATTGGTTTGTAGTTAAATTTTATTATTTTTTTTTCCACAGCCCAATGAAATTTTCCTTCTGTTAAGAATGTCTCAAATATTTTATTAACTAAATGTGGGTATAAAGTTCTATGACCGTTCACATTAGATCAATACAGTGTTGGCAGGTGGTTTGTAAACCTTACTTTCAAATATTTAGAATAAAAACCCTAAATTGTTCTAGATTTTTTTCAAAATCCTCCAAAAATTTTAAGAATGTAAACAGATCAAAATGGTTTTCCAAATGTTGAGAAAAAATCCTGTATTAATACGCTTGCACACGAAATGTGTATTAATTTATAATTTTTTTAAATCAAATTAATTCAAAAAATAGAAGCGGAAATGCGGTTTATAAAGTAGAAAAATAAACCAAAAAAAGATTCAGGAAATATATACATTAGTCACCAAAACATAGAAGTTAATATGCGATAATTTATAATTGGTTGTTTAATTATGTTGAGCATTAAAAATGTCCCTTCAACAGAAGCATTTAAAAAGGGTAGCGACAGTAATGCATGCATTAGCATGCTTTTAGTTAGGTTTTGACCTCCTTTTTTCCCTAAATACATGCCCTAATTGTTTTGAAATTGGTTGAGTACTGTTAAACTTTAAATTTGAGGAGGAAAACCTACAGAAACCCTAACGCATAAGAAAATGTTCGTACGATTCCCAAAGCAAGAATGACCTGTATGGTTCAAATGGTCATGATTTGGCGCCAATGATTTTGTTATTTACTTTTAGCTTTTTGTAGTTAATAAGTACACTAGGACTTTAATTTTCCTGGTTTTAACAACGGTTTGTGGAAATCTTAAATTGTGGAGTACACTGAAAAATCAATGAAAAAACCATCAGGAAAGAAAACTTAATTTTATAAGTAAATGATAAAATAAAGTAAATAAGTAAATAGTTTTGAGTGTATTATTTAGTTCATTTTTCGCACGAGGTAGTTCATTCTTGCTATAAAACAGTTGACTGTTTTTCTGTGTAGAAGCATATTTATTTACCAAATTGACCACAAAATATATTTTTTGTTTTTTGAACATGTTGGATTTTTGAAACTTGTTCTCCTCCAAATAAAGTTTTATCCATGTTTATTGTTTGCAATTAACCACACCCTGTATTGGTGCGGTTAATTTTTTATCTTATAATTCTCTTTGAAAGAAATCCTAATTTTTTCACTGTAACACTATTAATAAATATTGGTATAAAATTTCTTAAGCTTACTTTTGTTTGCGACCCTCGTTCTTACCCGCGTCATCATTTTACGCACTGTATTGTGTCCCTCTTCATTGCCACTTGTTGTGTTGTCAATTATGGATCTTGGCAAACCTTGAAGGGTTCTTCTATTCGACTTTCCTTTTCCTCTTTGGAATTTTTGTCGCATCTTCCTCACTTCATAGGAGTCTTCTTCGTTAC